>NC_089593.1:21130851-21430851 GCF_019320115.1 Miscanthus floridulus | reverse complement strand
GTGTCCTTCATCTGGACATTCGGCTGCATCGGCCATGTCAGGAAGATGAAGTCGAACCTCACCAAGCTGGAGGACAGGAGCACACCCATGGTGTTCCTAGGCTATGTGGAGGGTACCAAGGCGTACCGGCTCTACGACCCATGTGAAGACAAGGTGCTTGTCTCACGCGACGTCGTGTTCAATGAAAAGGTGGCTTGGGACTGGAGCAGTCCGAGCACGGGGGAAGCTGGCGGCTTCATCAGCACCTTCGTCGTCGAGCACTTAGTCATCCACAGTGGTGGAGACGCTGGGGAAGAGGTGCCGTGCACTCTGGGAGGAGTGCCGAGCACTCCAGCGGTAGAGCCGAGCACTCCTAGGGTAGTGCCGAGCACTCCGGGAGGGATGCCGAGCACTCCAGGAGGAGTGCCGAGCACTCCTGGAGGGATGCCAAGCACGCCAGGAGTGGTGCCGGGAGATTCTGCAGTGGTGGCGACCACAATAGGATGGGTGCCGAGCACTCCCATGGCGGAGCCAAGACGTCTTGCAGTGGTGCCGACCACTCCAAGACTAAGGCTGAGCACTCCTACAGTATGGCCGAACATTGCAGGAGTAATGACGAGCTGTCCAGAAGTAGTGCCGAGCACTGCAACGAGGGTGCCGAGCACTCAAGGTGTTATGCCAAGCACTCCGGTGGAACAGGGAACTCCATCGATGCCAATCGAGTTCGCCTCACCTCTAAGTGACATCACTGAGTTCGTGGATGTCTTCCACGAAGGTGAGGAGGTGTGGTTTCGTAGGCTGGATGACATCGTCGGTGGCACAGGACCCTCAGGACTGGCTGGTCGGCTCCTCAATAACGCATAGCTGCTGCTCGTCAGTGCAGAGGAACCACCCACATTCGCGCTAGCCGAGCGGGACAGAAACTGGCGATGGGCGATGCTGGAGGAGATGAAGGTGATCGAGGAAAATGAGACATGGCAGCTCATCGATCCACCTCCAGGATGCCGTCTAATCAGCCTGAAGTGGGTGTACAAGATCAAGCGAGACGAGCTCGGCACCATTGTTAAGCACAAGGCGTGCCTCGTCGCCTGAGGCTTTGTTCAACATGAGGGCATAGACTTTGAGGAGGTCTTTGCACCAGTAGCGCGCATGGAGTTGGTCCGTTTGCTACTAGCCTTGGCAGCAGCAAAAGACTAGCGCAACGGTGAACTAGCGGAGACAGTCCTCGTCAGGCAACCTCTAGGTTTCGCCGTCAAGGGAGAGGAGCACAGGATGCTCCAACTACACAAGGCGCTCTACGGGCTACGACAGGCCCCTCGAGCATGGAACGCCAAGCTTGACGCCACGCTGGGCGAGCTTGGGTTTCAGAGGTGTGCAACCGAGAACGCGCTCTACACGCGGCGATAGGGGAAGGAGGAGCTCGTCGTCGGCGTATATGTGGATGACTTAATCGTCACCAGTGCGTGCACGGAGGATATAAATAGCTTCAAGCGTGAGATGGTGGCTCATTTTCGAATGAGCGATCTCGGTGCACTCTCCTACTACCTTGGTATCGAGGTGAGACAGGGGAAGGAGGAACTCACGCTCGGTCAGAGCGCGTATGCCTCCAAACTGTTGGAGCGGAGCGGCATGGCTGAGTGCAAGCCATGCGTGACTCCAATGGAGGAGCGGCTGAAGCTGACGAAGGCTAGCACCACGACGAAGGTGGATGAAACACTCTACCAGAGCATCGTCGGCGGTCTACGCTACCTAGTCCACACGAGACCAGACATTGTGTTCGCCATGGACTACGTCAGTCGCTTTATGGGGGATCCCAGAGAGGATCACTGGGCTGCGGTGAAGTGGCTATTGCACTACGTCAAGGGGACGGTGGATCATGGGATCATCTTCCCAAAGACTGGTGGGAGTAGGCTGCAGCTCACTGTGTTCAGCGATGCAGACATGGCGGGGGACTTCGACGGACGACGGAGCACCTCTGGCATGCTCGTCTTCCTCAGGTCGGCTCTAATTTCATGGCTGTCGTTGAAACAGAAGGTGATGGCGCTATCTATGTGTGAGGCAGAGTACGTAGCGGTAGCCACAGCAGCGTGCCAAGTTGTGTGGCTGCACCGGCTGCTAGGCGAGCTGACTGGCGTGGAAGCTCACCCACCAGCACTTATGGTGGACAACCAGCCCACCATCGCCCTCGCGAAGAATCCGGTTCTACACGACCGGAGCAAAACGTCGACGTGAAGTTCCACTTCCTTAGGGACTGTGTCGATGGAGGGCAGATCGTCATCAAGTTCGTCGAAACTGGTTGACAACTCACAGACGTCCTTACCAAGCCGCTCGGACGTCTTCGACTCACGGAGCTGAAGGAGATGATCGGCATAGAGAGGGTACAAGGGTTAACAGCAGGATTAGGAGAAGATTGTTAGCTAATCTACTGCTACATTGCGTGAATACAGCAAGGGAAGGCGGTGCCGAAAGGCCCCCTGCTGTGATACTGTAGCGCTGCAGGTGCAGGCGCCGCACGACTCACCTACAGCACTGTAGCCACATGCAGAGGCCGGCGCAGAGTCAGCCCTGTATGTTATCTAGTCACTGTTGCAACAGGGCAGCTGTACTGGGGCTAGATGGATAGAGTTGTAGAGATAGTCTACCACGGCAACTCAGTAAAGAGAGTTCAAATTTGCCATCTCCCAAACAGGGCTTCGGCCAATGCTGGTGTCTTGTACTGTGTGTATGCTCTGTTCTTCCTTCTTCTTCAACCTCTAGCCATAGTGCGTGGGGCCAGATAACGCTTGTTCGTGGTCGGCACGGCTAGTGGGTGCTCGGTAACACTAGCGGGTGCTCGACAAGACTGGTGAGTGGTTCACTCACCTGAGCCAGTGATCCTATGGGCCAACAGTAAAAACATAGCCGTTCAAAAAAAATATATTCCATTGAAAACTGAAAACATAGCACATAATTTCAGCAAAGCCGAGCATTCCCAGCCCCACCTCAGGCCAGGAGGTCGTTATCAGCCCTTTCAATCGTCAAGGGTGTAGAATAGGGACTACGCCTGTCACCATGGACACCAAGCTCCTGGGAGCACTGCGACTACTACTGGGAGCAGGCTGTTTATCATTGGTGCCGAAAGAGGACAATCAATCTCATTAACTGGACTAAACAGCATCAAGTAGCAACCTGAAAAATTTAGTGGTAACCTGAGACCATAATACCTATATAGTTACATTGAAATAGTTTGTGGTAATGGTAACCTCAAGACGCAAATAGTTAGTTTTCTCTCTTTTTTTGGCAAGAAAAGATGCAAAAGTAGTAACCTTAGTTCATAGCAATTAGCAATTATATAGTTTAGTCTTTTTGGATCAATGTTTTTTCTTTTACCAATGACACCTAGTTTTGAGTTCATCTGACAAATAAATCTACAGGTAATTGTAATGGTTGGAACTAAAGAGTTAAACCATATTAGTATGTTTTATGAAAAGGGTATCTAAAAGGAACACTGGGGTCAGTCGACATATATATTCAAGAAGACTGTCAAAGCCCTAAGAGAATCATTGTTTGAAAAAGAGGTTGGAAAACCAATTGGGCAGCTTATTGTCATTTGTGGATGGAACAAAACACTAAGCTCCTCACTGCAGGCACTTGAATAATGAAAAATATCAGTATAGGTATAATCCAGAACTTGTTATTTTTATTATTTTCTAAAGGATTTCTATCCGATTGGTCCATAAATCAGACAGTTGTAGCGTTCTTCCTTCATTGTGGTTTTCTTTTACCAACAGCTTAGGGGATTTGAAACCCAAATGGAGAAGTGGATGGGAGCTTGTGATTGCATTACAATGAACTCACCAAGATAGTCTCCAAGCTCCAGTCCACCAATATTTAAGCCTTGATATTAGTGCTAGAGCACTTGTGGTCAAACTATCCATAGAACAACGTAGTAGTAATCAGTTTTGAAAGGTCTGTTTCTTCTTCACTTGGAAGTTGGAACCTGGCTTTGGGAAATAAAAACAAAACATATTTATGAGTGAGTCACGTCTAAGTTGCCGGTAAACACCATAGTAGCTTTGCCCTTACCACAGAATATTCAGTGAAATAAAGATTTATCTAATAACACCATAGTAGCTTTGCTACTGAAGTGTTTAAATGAGGAAATATATTGAGGATTTTTGCTCATATAAATATGTATCCAAACTATAGTAGAAAACCTAAGATGGTCACATAGAAAACCTAATACATGTAATGATTAGGCCCCGTTCGTCTTACCTCATATTCGGCTTATTCGGCTTCTTTTTCAGTCGGAATAGTGTTTTTGTCTTACAACAATTCAATCAGAACCGTATTTTTCAGCCAGTTTCAGCCAAAATTCTGCCAGACGAACGGGGCCTATATATGTGTAATGCAAAAGCCTCTCATGACTGTTGCAGTGATAGTTAGAAGGAAAAAGAAAACTATAGTACAAGCAGCATAGCAACATCTCTCTCCAACTAAATTCTTATTAAAATGTGGCAAAATTCTCAAACACCAAATGTGTCACCCAACTCAACTCAACTTCAAGATGCGGTTAGGGAGGGGCGAGACGCAGCATACCGGCCAAGGGCTCGAAGGCTCGAACCGTAACCCTAGATGCTGTAGGTCACAGCCGCGGGGAGAGGGCGCGCTTCTTCGGCTGCTCGGAGCTCCTTCAACGGTCCTTCCTCTTCGCGGCGTTCGTTCCCCTGGATCGTCGGAGCAGCCGAGCAGGGAAGGGCGTGGCGGAGCGACGGCGTCGTGGGATTTGGTCTGACGACGGCTTGGCGCGGCAGCGCGGCGTCGGAGTGGACTGCACGGGTCCTCGCGGTGGTGGAGCTGAGCGCACGCGCGGTGCCGCAGGGGCCCTTTGCGGCTTGGGCGGCGGTGCGCTTGGGAGGACGGAGGGCGTGTGAGGAGCCAGGAGCCTGGGAGGATGTAATTGGAGCCAGGAGCTTGGCCTCCTGGATCTGGAAGAGCGCACCTGTCGTCGGACGGACGTGCTCAAAACCAAACGCACGCACGCACGCATGCATGCATATAATTGCACGCTAGAGCGCGAAGCTCTCGTGGCCTCACGTACACGCGCTCCCAATTTACTACTCCCTCGGTCCCTCCGGCCTATATAAGCCTAGCTCGAACACTAGATCCAACGTCTCGCACCAACAAATCCCACCAAAAAAAAGGGGAAAAGCTTTCAAGAATGGCGGCCGCCAAGAAGACGGTGCTCGCCGTGGCGGCGCTGCTGCTCGTCGCGCTCATCGCGCTGGAAGCCGCCCCTCCGGCGTCCGCCGTCACGGACTGCAAGGCCGGGTGCGCCGAGCTCAGCCGACTCGGCGTGTTCAACTGCGAGAAGCGGTGCGAGGCGATCGCCGCCCAGGCCCAGCAGGGACCTAGGGACCCTGACAAGTCGGTCTTGTTTTGATATCCCGTACGTAATATGTTCGTATATATGTATGTATACCTCATGATGATGATACAGCAGCAACCGGCGGCCGGCTACATCAGTATATGTATATATATAGCGACCATTCATGCATGAGCGATCATATGCATCCCTATACATACATATGTATATATGTATATAAGCTGGCCTGTCCATGTAATTTGGTTTCCCGCGTTTCGTTTGGCGTCTGTGACTTCTTTGTGTCCGACAAGTCACCCATGGTCCATGGATCCACCGATGGATTTGTAATGTAATCGAGCCACTCAAGATGGACGCTTGTTGTTTTTTATTTGCAAGCATCTTAAAACACGGCTCATACTTTACTTTTGGTGCTAGAGAAAAAAATATAATTCTTTAACTCGAGTCCCCTGTTTTATGGAGGTTTCTAAATTTTCCTACTCAGCCCCACCATCCAGAGGGCTTTTTAATTTTTTGTGGCATTTTTTCCCCTCCATCAACTCCCTTCCGTATATTTTTTTTACGGAGATTTGCGATCCGGGACGTTGGCGTCGGACAGAGCGAATGAGTCCCTTGGGTTGAGGTCATCCAACATGGCGAGCCCATCGTCCCCGGCACTACGTAGGGACGAGAGCAGGGGAATAGGCGGGAAAAAAATAAAAATCAAAGTAATGTGACCGATACAAAACTGTTTCTTAGAGAAGAAACAAGTTGTCCTAACCTCCAAAAAGCTAAGAAACCTATGGTTTCAGCGATGGGGCATGCACTCGTTTCCAGCGTGTAGGCTCTGCCAAACCAGAAATTTAGTTTCTCATCTCAGTCGCAGTGAGATTAGCAAGTTTACTTCTCCGCACCGTCCTTTTCTTCTGAACTTCCCTTGAGGCTCGCAGACCTCACCGGCAGCACGCTGCGCCCTCTTTGCCACCTGGTTTAGCAGATGCGTTTCCATACCATATCATTCCAAGAACAGCTAGGACCATCCCAATACCGACCTGAAGATTCAGGCCTTCCTTGCCAAAGAAGAGAAACCCAAGGGACAGAACAAGCACGGTCTTCATGTGGCCCAGGACTTGGAAGGATACCGCAGAAAACCGCCCGATGCAGATGAACTGGCTCAGATTGACGCCAATGGCGATGAAGCATGATAGCGTGAGAAAAAACTGCAGAATCAGGGAAACGATATGGTAAGGATGCCATTCAAATCCAAAATTCTGATCCAGCAAAGGTGAACACTAAGTGAAGCTATATGTATATGGTCAGCTAGAAGCTATTGCTAGCAGGTCAAGCAGTAAAATGGATGAATTTCAGTCACAATAATAAATGAAATTATTTTTTTGACAAGAATCTCCTACAACTAAAAAGAACAAAACGTGGATATTTTTTTGTGAGACATTTGTTTTGGTTCGTCAGTCTACCCACGCCTGTGATCCCGTCTCCCTTCTAGGAAAGAAACGTCACTGCAAGGAAACAAAACCTGCTCCCGTGATTCTGGCCGCATGCCGCCGCTCCCCCATCGCGCCCACCCTGCGCCCGTGCCCGCCCGCAGCAGGCCGCGCCGCCGCCGCCGCCGCCCGTGCCCGCCACAGGCATGCATCCCCGGATGCGACACCAAAGCCGCCGCCAATGGACGCGTCGAGGAGGCCATGGATCCCTCTCCAGCTCTGAACCAACCGCCTTTTGCTGTTTCTCCGCCGGACGTGGTGAACCGCCGCGCCGGCACCCGCAGCCTCGCCGTTCGCCACCGTGGGCGCGCACCGACTGCCGCGTCCGCAGCCGCCCCGCCCCACCCCGACCGTGCCCCGCCCCCAAGCCGCCGTTCGTCTAGCAGGGCTCCGTCCTAGCATGGATCTGCTCACTGGCACCTTGATCTGAGATGCCTTCTCTTGTTGATCCCTCCACTGAACCTCCTCCAAAGGTATTATTTTCATCCCTCCTTCACTTGATGGAATCTCCTGGTTTGTTATTTATCCTTAATAGTTGGAATTCGACAGATTTGATTTATGAACATGTGTGCTGGTTTAGCCATGATCTCTTGAACTTGATGTATATGAACAGGTTTATCGATCTAAACAATCCACATCGAGTTGTTATTGCACTGTGCTTAGGGGTTAGTTGGATCTGGTATCTGAATACAATATTATGTGATCTTAATGGTTTAGCTGGTGGCTATCTGCTTCTAGAATTGGTGCAAGATGGAAACAAAGGAGCTGGAGAAGGGACGCTTTGCCATTTGCGAGCTTCAGGCAAAGGTAATTGGCTTGGATTGTTCTTGAGACTCTCAAAACGCATGAGACCGTGTGCTGAACCGATTTCATAGCTATGCTGTACTGGCTGTTTCATAGCATTGGAAGGAGGATGCTGGTGGTCACAAGCCCCTGCCTTTCTTCTGTTTTCACATGATCTTATCTGAATCTACTCTATTCAGTGATTCAGTGCAAATTAATGGCTAATGTTAATGTGTCTCAATTCAGTGCAAATGCTAGTAGATGAAACTGACACATGATGCATTGTTAATGCTGTACTTACATTGTCATTGTCCTTATTGTTCTTGTCGTACATTTTTTAATGTTTTGGAAAAAATCTCATTAATTTGCAGTGAGCAGTACAATTATCATGAAAACAAATTAGGCTTATAACTTTTTTATGCCGATAACTAATTATATTTCCTTTGCACTTTATTAGCTTCGCACATGGCTCTGTCTGCAAAGGCGAGAGCAATGGAAATGTAACTGCTAATAATTCTGGAGGCTCCCTAGGAAGATGGTGGTACAAGATATACCTGCCAAAGTTCTTTATGCATCTCTGCGGTAAATTCAACTGCTTGGACAGAGGGTTAGGCTGCTATCGTACAAATGGTATGTTTTATTTTTTTCACATGGTTTTCAGTATTACTGATTAGTCCATGCAACGTATCTTGAGATTAAGGTTAAGTTATTGAATTTTGATATTGTTTTGAAGAAAAAATAAATTTAGGAGAATTTTAGAATAGGAAGTGGGTATTAGAAGAACCTGCAAGAAAATGTATGTTTTCAGGCATTTTTGAATGAAATTTTAAATTAATATCCCCGGATACGACACCAAAGCCAACTTAGTGCATGTGCATTTGTACGAGCATACCAACCTCCTAAAGATTCAACATCTATTAGTAAGTGTCCTATTTTCATTACCAGTGAAGCAAAATTATTTCCAATGCTCTAACAGATGTCTATTTTAATCGCTTCTCAATAATCTGATGCCATGGATTAAGGTAGCAGATTGAACAAAGCTAAAATCCTTATATAACTTCTCATTCAATGTTAAGAAGACTTTAGAATCCTTGCCAATCATGCCATAGAGAGGAAGACAAAGTTAGTACTCATTTTCATCATACTATGAATGTTTGTATACTTGATATTAGAGACCAGAACGAGTTTGTTAATTTGCTCTCCCTTTTTTTCCATGCCCTCCATCTTATTAGTTTCTTTTCCTGATAGTAAGCAGGTTGGAACGTCTGAGAGTAAACAACACACCATGT
This sequence comes from Miscanthus floridulus, assembly GCF_019320115.1. Lineage (NCBI taxonomy): Eukaryota > Viridiplantae > Streptophyta > Magnoliopsida > Poales > Poaceae > Miscanthus > Miscanthus floridulus. Next base: position 21,421,957 of record NC_089593.1, on the reverse strand, counting down.
TTACTAATTTAGTTTCTCATTTTCCCCTTCTATTGATAAATTTATATCCTTTAATCTTTCTCCTAGGCTAATTGTTTTTCAACTGCCTTTTGACATAATGTTTCAATCACAATATGTCTGATTATTTACTTGCATGATGGATGTTTCAAGCTAGATTGGTCACTGTATCAATGATACCAGCTAATTAGTTTCTTTGGTTACCTGTCCACACACATATACCTGGTCTGTTCCACAAAAGTAGAAGTTCTTCAACTACACTAGTAGAGAACAGACCTTTTATCCGAGGCCAAAATGGGCTCTAGTCCCGGCATTTTTTGCACCCGGGACTAGAGAGACCTTTAGTCCCGGTTGATGTCTCCAACCGGGACTAAAGGTCTCTGCCCAACGGCTACTGCGCTCGGCACAGTGGTAGGGGACCTTTAGTCCCGGTTGGAGACACCAACCGGGACTAAAGGTGGACCTTTACTCCTGGTTGGAGCCACCAACCAGGACTAAAAGTTCTTCAACCTTTAGTCTCGGTTGGTAACACCAACTCGGACTAAAGGACCCTTTAGTCCCGGTTGGTAACACCAACCGGGACTAAAGGTCCCCCGATGGGTTAGTTCAAAAGGGAAGCATCCTATCCATTGTTAGATGTGTTGTGTAGGTGGGGTGGTAAGCTACGCGTGAGGTAATGCATGAGGTCTTGGGTTCAAATTTCACGAGACGCAGCGGTGGGAGGCATTATTTTTTTAAAGCTGGGAGGACCTTTAGTCCCGGTTCCTGACCTAGGACTAAAGGACCCCCCCTTTAGTCCCGGATGCTTACTCCCGGGTGGGGAACCGGGACTAGAGGGGGTTCCCCACCGGGAGTAAAGCCCATCTCTGTATCAGTGCTAGTGGCCTCAGGTACACATCGATGTCGTTGCCAGGTTGCCTTGGGCCTTGGATGAGCACTGGCATCATAATAAACTTACGCTTCATGCATAACCAGGGAGGAAGGTTGTAGATACATAGAGTAACAGGCCAAGTGCTATGACTACTGCTCTGCTTCCTGAAAGGATTCATACCATCCGTACTTAAAGCAAACCTTAAGTATCTTGCGTCATTTGCAAACTCTAGGAATTCTCTATCGATTGCTCTCCACTGGGACCCATCAGCAGGGTGTCTCAACATATTGTCTACATTACGGTCTTCTTTGTGCCATCACAATAACTTTGCATGATTTTTATTTCTGAACAGACGTTTCAAGCGTGGTATTATAGGAGCATACCACATAATCTTGATAGGGATTTTCTTCGTGGGACGTTCGCCCTCAACATCACCATGGTCATCTCGTCTGATCTTATACCACAATGCATGACATACCGAGCATGCATCTAACTTCTCGTACTCCTCGCCACGGTAGAGGATGCAGTCATTAGGATATGCATGTATCTTCTGGATTTCTAATCCCAAAGGGCAGACTACCTGTTTTACTTCATACGTAGTGATGGGCAATTCATTATCCTTCGGAAGCATCTTCTTTTGGATTTTCAGTAACTCCCCAAATCCTTTGTCAGATACACCATTCTTTGCCTTCGATTACAACAATTCCAGTGTGGTACCCAACTTTTTCTGTCCCACATCACAAGTTGGGTATAGCAATTTCTTGTGATCCTCTAGCATACGCTCGAGCTTGATCTTCTCCTTTTCACTTTCGCATTCTCTTTGTGTGTCATGAATGGCCTAACCAAGATCATCAGCGGGCTCATCTTCTGCCACTACCTCTTCTCACTTTCCCACACTGCAGTATCATTGAAGGCACCATATTCATCAATAATGTCATCATCGTCCCATTGTACCTTCTTCCATTACAACTCCGGTTTCTCCATGCTTCGTCCAACAAATATAGTTTGGCATGAAACCTTACTTCAACAAATGTGAATCAAGACTCCTTGAGCTATAATATTCCTTCAAATTCTTACATATGGCACATGGGCAGCACATGAAACCATCACGTTTGTTTACCTCGGCCACACGTAAGAAAGAATGCACGCCCTCAATGAACTCTTGGGAGCGGCGATCAGCATTGTACATCCAATGCTGGCTCATCTACATTACATGACATACATACCATATTAAAACCTAGAACATAATTTATGAAAGTCTCGCTACAATGTAGACAATCCCAACTACCACTAAAAAAACTAAAGCTAAAATGCACTTCAGCAGCATAAGGATTTCGCGACCAATCCCAACTAAAACAGAAAGATCATGCGTTTGTTCAACATCTATGGGCTTCTTCCGCAGGATCACTGCTTCATCAGCCGCCGTAGCCACCTGTGCAAGAGAGTTTTGCATGTGTTCAACATACTCTTCCTCCCAGTACCAGCCTGAACATCCAGTGCCATCCCACTGAAATTAAAACAAAAAATTAGAACTTTAATCACAATCATCATGAAAATAAGTATAAATTAACCATAATCATCAAATACGACAAAATAACTCACATTGCGACGGACACTTATAGAAGATATGGTCCTTGTTGGGACACTCCTTCCTCACCCGGTACTCCATCACAATCTTCTCCTCACACTTGCTGCATGCAAGGAGAGGAAGGTCCGGCCTCAGTCGCTTCGAAACCCGATGAGAGGCCGAGGACTCGGAAGCAGTTGTCATCTATTCTCTATACTCATTTTTAATATAATATAAATTTCTAATTTTATAAACAAATAAAATTAAAAAACTCTAAAATTCTCTATATCTCTAAACCATGAAGTGTGCTAAGCATGCTAGAAATGAAAACTCAATACTAGTTTTGAATAACTACTTTAACCTTCCTTCATCCAAATACGCAAACTTTAAAGTGATTTTGAGCTTAAATGGCTTACAAATAATAAAAAATCTACCATAAAAAAACCACATATATCTAGTCTATAAAATGAAATAAGCTACTGATGAAACATGAGTATAAAGTTGTTAACCTTTAGAACCGAAGAATCGATGGAGAAATGGAAGAAATCTTGTGATACACCGGTGATGAGGAAGAAGAGAGGCCGGCGATGAAGCAAGAACACTGAGCTCGAAGTGGCTCAGGCTCAGGGAGGAACAAGGGCTATATAGGAGGGGACCTTTAGTCCCCTGCAACAAAAGCCTACCGCAGTAGCCGTTGGGCAGGGACTTTTAGTCCTGGTTGGAGCTACAAACCGGGACTAAAGGTCTCTCTACTCCCGGGCGCGAAAAATAACGGGACTAAAGCCAAATTTCAAGCTGGATCAAAGGTCGTTTCTGTACTAGTGGTTGCAAATATTCTCCTATCATTAACAAAGGAAATGTGGAAAATATTGCAGTATACATTGGTATCTACAATCAAAATTTTATTCACAGAATGCAACATAGTTCAAATTTAGGCAGGAACCCTTTCCTTTAAATAAAAACTTGGTAGGGAAATTTGCATCAACACTGTTAAAACTACTCAAAGAGTTGAAGTTTACAAGATGTCTGTTAGTTCTCCAAATGTGAGGTCTCTAAGGAAAATGCACATGAATTCTACAATGAAATATTCAAATATGAACCAGAACCACCACCATCATTTTTTGTCCAAAAAACCCATCACAATACACTGATTTGTTATTCAAACAGAAATATGAATGACTACAATATTCAGTTCAAAATCTGACAAATGCATAAGATACAGCACAAGATTATATCATTCTATGCATGGGCCATCATGCATCCTATACATATGTAAGTGCTGGCCTGTTGTTCATGTAATTTGGTTTCTCGCGTTTCGTTTGGCGCCTGTGACCTCTTTGTGTTAGTTCGACAAGTCGCGTGCCCCCATGGTCCATGGACCTACCGATGGATGGATCTGTAATGTAATCGATCCACTCAAGATGGAAGCTTGTTGTTTTTATTTGCAAGCATCTTAAAATAGGGGCTCATGCTTTACTATTGGTGCCAGAGAAAAAAATACTGTATATAATTCTTTAACTCGAGTCCCCTAATTTATGGAGGTTTCTAAATTTTCCTACTCAGCCCCACCATCCAGAGGGATGTAAAGAGCTTTTTAATTTTTTGTAGCATTTTCCCCCTCTACCAACTCCCTGCTTCCCCATATTTTTTTACGGAGATTTGCTAGCGTCTGGACGTCTGATACGGCGTCCGATACGGGACGTTAGTGTTGGACGGTACCTGCTCAGCGAGTGAACGAGCACCCCAGCGCATCGGGATTGCGAGCGAGCGTCCTAGCAGCAGGCCCGCACCACCCCGGACGTCGCCCCGCGCTGCCAACCGCTTCCCACGCACATCCCATGTGCAACACCCAATATACTTTTGAAATATCCAGATACAATAGTTGCAACAAATAAAACACTTGAAACATGCGTCTGAAACACTTGCAAAAACACCGGGAAAACACTTGAAAAACCATAGCAAACATCTGCAACATCCAGATGAAAACACTTGCAACAGACATATGAAACACCTGAAACACTTGAAACATATGCTTGCAACATGCATGTATATACAACATCCAGATCTACTTTTGTAACATCCAGATGAAAACACTTGCAACGTACGTATGAAATATTTTGAAAAAAAAATACACTTGAAACATATGTGCATTGTCATTGCAATGCAACATCCCGATCTACTTTTACAACATTCGGATTTACTTTAGGAACACCGATACGAAACACTTGCAACATACATTCGAAACACCTTAAACATATGTTTGCAACATGCGCTTTCAACGCAATATCTCCTTGCTGCTTGGGAATGGAAGCTTGTCGGCGTGTGGAGTTCAGCAGTGTTCAGCTCGTCGATGGCGCGGAGCTCGTCGCTCCGGTGGAGAAAGCCGCGAGGCGACAGGTCCGGTGGAAAAGGCCGCGACGGATCTGGCGCGAGATATCACCGCTCCAGTGGAGAAGGCCATCCACGCGGTAGAAAAGGCCATGACGGACAAGAGGCACGGCGGAGATGGAGGAAGGCGGGCGGCCGTGCCCGAACACGGTGGAGATGTCCGCCTGCGGGCACTCAGATGTTGTGGAGAACACCGAGGCGGTGTGGCGGGGTGTGGTCATGGCGCCACGGAACGAAAGCGTCGAACTGGAAGCGTCCGAGTGTAGAAAGCCTTCTGGAGAACTGGAAGCGTCCGAGTGTTGTTAAGGATGCCGACTGTTGGGCTGGGCTGTGTCACGGTCTGCGGGTCTGCGTACGGAAACGTTCGGACGATCGGACGCCCTTGGCAAAGTATTTTTGTTTTTTTTTATCCTGACTATCTTGTGCGCCACCGCACCGCGATCGCGACCGAGGCCAAGGCCACCGCCTCTGCGTTGAGGTCATCCTACATGGTGAGCCCGTCGTCCCCGGCACTAGGTAGGGACGAGAGCAGGGGAATAAGCGGGAGAAAAATAAAAATCAAAGTAATGTGACCGATACAAAACTGTTTCTTAGAGAAGAAACAAGTTGTCCTAACCTCCAAAATGCTAAGAAACATGTGGTTTCAGCGATGGGGCATGCACTCGTTTCCAGCGTGTAGGCCCGCTCTGCCCGCGCCTTGCCGGTCGCCGTGCAGTGTGCCCGGCTCGCCGCCGTGCCGGTTGTCCTGCTCGCCGTGCGACTGGCGGCCACCTTACAGAAAACTAAATCCGGACAAATAAGATATAGAAAGTAGCCTTCAATTCTTCAAATTTCAGTAATAAATCAAACACCATATCAGGAACCGAAGAAGCAAATTTGAGCGGCTACATGTCGGACTTTTACTTGGCTTGGGCCTTGGGTGGGATGAGGGATCACGGAAAGAAAAAGCAAGAGCAGGTGAGAGACTAGGCACCTCGTGGGCGTCGTGCTAGGCGGCCTGCTGCTCCGTCTCTGGTTGGCCTCGGCTCCTGGCCAGGAAGGGACGGCCGTGCCTGTGCTGTGAAATGTGAACAACAGGAGGCAGTCGCTCGCTGCTGCACGTTAGCCCCGGAAAAAAATTCTATGCGCGCATGACGCGTGTCTGCTGGCCCCACAACACCGATGCCGATACTCTGGCTCGGTCTCCGTGGCTCCTCTGGCCCCACCACGACGCATGTGTGTGGGAGATAAATATGCGTACGGAGCGATACGTGGACGGCGTATAGCCGGTGCTGTACGGGAGTCCGACTGCCGTACTCTGACTCGCGTATGGCACGGCCTATACGCCGTCTATGTAATCTCGTTGCATCGCTCCACCAGCCAACGGAACGGAACAGAACACGGACTCGTCGGAGTGTTGGGCCGGACAGAGTGGAACGAAACAGCAGGGTCGCCAACATCTCGATGCGTCGGTATGGTGGGCCAGAGGACACGCGTCACACATAGGGCGGTGCCGCACAGGAGTTGGAGTTCGGTACAAGCTAGCCCCTCATTGCTGCGCGTCTGTTATGGAGAAACGGAAGGAGAGAGAGAGAGAGAGCATGGGAGAGGCAAAAAAATGCAGAGAGAATATCACGGAGAGATCAGAGGTTACTATATGGTTTATAGAAGGGGTTTCTTGATAACATGACGACTAGAGAAACTATTCCGTGGTTTAAGGATTGTGAATGTCCTGCAGGGACTATTGTTAACTCTAAGAAATACAAAGGCATGCAATTGAGCCAACTTTATTTTTGTGTCACTGGATTATTGCTCCGGGCCTATGCACGTGGGTGGTTTATTTTTCTGTAAAATTAAAACAGCAACAAATATATACTATGAAATATCCATGCATGCTCGAATCACCACATCCATTGGGGCGAACAGAAGGGACAGGCCGTCCAAACTCCAAAGACGGCCACTAAGGATGGTTCCCATTAACACAGTACAAGGGTTTTGATTTTCTTTCTATTGCATTTATGAAAGAAATTAGACCAAAACTTTCGATGCCAAATTTAGTAGGGTAACAAGATTCTATCGTGATTTAGTGGCCATGTATTAACTTTGTGGTATATTAGTTAGTTTTAAAATAGGGATTAGATCTAGAAAAATTATAATTACTTTTTTGCTCAACATCCATATTTTTTGTTTTCGAAAGATGATTAAGTGCATCAAACTACAAGTTGAATATTAGTTGGTGCAAAAATTCACTAATTGTCTTTTGGTAGTCATGTCTAGATGTATGTTTTTTTTATAATGATATGATTAATGTAAAGTTGATGGGTTTGTATGGTCTGTTAGTTACTTTTTAAGTAGGGATTAAGTCTGTATCAATAATGTGTTGAATATTAATAGTTTAAACTAATTTCTTTAAGTTTTGTTGATTACAGTTGTAAAATGAATATTGATTGTTTAATTAGGGGGCGTTTTATATACTGGTTACTGTTACATATATCAATTAACTTTTTTCTTTATTTAATGTCTTAAAACATGGACAATAAATCTTGGATGTATATATGGTTCATTAGGGTGGAAGCCACATTTCCGTGATGAAGTGAATGGATTCACTGAAGTAGCAGAGAAGCATGCAATGACAGAGAATGAAACCGGAATCCGTTGTCCGTGTTGTGACTCAAGCGCAAATTAACATAGAAAGATGTGAGTACAATCAAATGGTACTTGATCATGAGAGGCTTTATGTGAAGGACTACACAGTTTGGGTCCATTATAGTCCAATGACTTAGTATAAATCTAGAAAGGCGAAAGGAAGGAAATGAACAAGGTCCACTTCGATGAAATCAAAACAAGGCGTAAGGAAGGAAATGAGCAAGAGTATGTTTAACCAGGAAAAAACAAAGCAATACCAAAATCACACTAAGGCACATGACCAAATCTATGAGATCCAACATACAAAAGGAAAAATAACAAAACTAGAGACTAGATTAGACAACGATGAAGGTCCCTCGGCCAAAATCGCATAAGGGACAGAAACGTGAAACTCTAGAACACATATGTACAACAGAAAAAATAAAAAATAGTTCAATAGATGTACAGCAGAAATCGAACAAAACTCACCTAGAAAACTGAATCGTCGTGGATAAGCTATGCTGGCCAAACTAACCTCGAGCGAAACGGAGAGAGGGGAGACCACACAACGAGACAAGAGAAATAATACAGTCGGCTGCTGGCTGTATGAATTTTTGCGATCTATCTTTCAGTCTACTCATATAGTAGTTATATCTTCACTATTAATACGTGGCCCATTTATCTATCTCGCAAAGTTTGTTGGTTCTTGTGTCTAAGCCGGATGTAAATGTATAGCCCATTCCTTCTTCTCGCCCCTCTCCTCCACCTCAGCATACTACTTACAGCCTCTTATTATACCTCTAAGGGGAAATTAATGGCATGGTTCCCAAAAACACCTGACATATGGGCCCATTTGGAAGTTGCAAACAAAACAAAGGCAGAAGAGGATGACGTGTGTGGTCCGATGAAGCGTGCAGATGATGCCAGGTGGGCAGATCCAACGGTGGCAAAATCGAGTGACAAAGCCAAACAAATCACGCGGGCAACATATTGTTTGCATGAGAGCCAAGTTCTTCATTCTCTCAATCTCTCATCCATTCTTTTTCTCCATATCAGCAATAATGTCGACTAGTTTGACTATAGATCATTATCATACTTGCTCTAAGGCCATTCTCAATGAAGAGTTTCATGACATTGTTTTCAAGAACTGCTAGTCTCTCTCCGTTCCAAAATATATGACTTTTTTTTATACATCCATTTTGCTATGCATCTTGATATAACGTATGTCTACATATATAGCAAATTCTACATACCAAAAGTCAAAACGACTTATAATTTGGAACGGAGATACATCTAAAAGGTAATGAAACATGAATGAAACATCCATGCTCAAATATATAGTTTCATTCCATATATGGCCCCGTTCGCTGGTCTGAAACTTGGCTGAAAAAACACTGTTCCGGCTGAATTGTTGTGAGATAAAAACACTGTTCCGGCTGAAAAAAGAAGCCGAACAAGCCGAATATGGGGTAAGCCGAACAGGGCCATAGTTTTATAAACATTTGAATTTAATGACTCATGTAGAGTTGATAATCGTGCCAATAGATGAAACTCCTCTCTTGTGAGGCTCGCCTAAGAGGAAATGCAAATAAACTCATGTGAAACTTCCATTAAGGCTGACCTAAGGAAAAAAAAATTCAACCGTGTTATTTCCAAAAACACCTTAACGTGGGGCTCACTTGGAAGTAAGGCTGGATAACGAGCCGGCTCTGGCTCGTTTCGGCTCGGCTCGTTAAGATAACGAGCTGCTCGGCTCGGCTTGTTATCCTAACGAAGCCAGAAAGTCAGCTTCGGCTCAGCTCGTTAAAAGCTCGAGCTGGCTCGTTAAGCTCACGAGCCAGGTATAAAAAATACACAAAATATAATATTTGTATTTATCTAAAGTTTAAGAATAATAATAATACAAAAGAAATGCATCTAACAACCTTAAATCGAATAAAAAAATAATATGCGCTAATATATATACAAGTATAATAAAATACTATAGTATTCATGCATCTAACAACCTTAAATGATACTTTTTTTTCCTGGAAGCTTGGCTCATTTAGCTCGCGAGCGGCTCGCGAGCTGGCTCGAGTTGGCTCGTTATAGCTAACGAGCTAAAATCATGGCTCGACTCATTATCTTAACGAGCCGAGTCGAGTCAGCCACGAGCCGAGCAAGCTAACGAGCAAACGAGCTTTGAGTTTTTCGTCGAGCCTTACGGAGTCATCGACAAAACAGAGACAGAACAGCAGGACGACGCGTGCGGTCCTATGAAGGGCATAGATGATGTGATGTCGGGTGTGCCGTGTGCAGATCCAACGGTGATGACGCTAAACACATCACACGCAATATATAGCTTTTCTATTTCCTCGGATCCCCTGGAACTGGAAGGCCGCCCGCCCGCAACCGTGTCCAGACAAACATGCTCAAAAGCGCACGCATACACAGCCTATTCGTTTCGGCTGAAACGATCGTGGATTATTACGGCTGACTGATTTAGTGTGAGAAAAAAATACTATTCTAATTTATAATCCACGATCATTTACGATCAAACGAACAGACCGACGGTTCATGGCAGAGCGTGAAGCTCTCATGGCCTCACATACACGCTCGCTGTTTCTTAATTTACTACTCCCTCCGGCCTATATAGGCCTAGGCACTAGATACAACATCTCGCGCCAATAAAACCAACAGCCACCACAAAAAGAGAAGCTTTCAAAGATGGCGTCCATGAAGATGGTCCTCGTCGTGGCGGCGCTGCTGCTCGTCGCGCTTGCGCTGGAGGCTGCCCCTCCGGCGGCCGCCATGGACTGCAAGGCCGGGTGCGCCGAGGTCACAGGCCCACTCGGCATGAGCATGGAGGAATGCCTGAAGAATTGCGCTGCGATCGCCGAAAGAGCAGGGACCCAGGGACCCTAACCTGGATCAGAAGTGGGACATCCCATAAATGCTCATACCTGGTGATATCTGCCTAACCATGCATGGACGATAGATCATGCATCTATCTATATGAACTATGCATATGCCTGTCCATGAAATTTGGTTTCCCTTTTTGTTTGGCGTCCGACAATGTTCGACAAGCTAAGTCACCCATGGTTCCTCCATGGATCCACCGATCGATGGATCTGTAATAATGTAATCGGTCCACACAAGGGATCAATGCTTGCCATTTTATTTGTATTCCACATTATAAGAAATACAAAGGAATGCAATTGAGCTGGATTTATTTTTGTGTCATGATTATTGCTCCCCGGCCCTATGCAATATGCATGAGTGATTTATTTTTCTGTCAATGAGTCGACGATTGCAAGCAACTTCCTCGAGGAATCAACTATCTTAAGTTTAGCTAGATTTATAGAATATAAAAAAATACTATTAACATTTATATCTATAAACAAGTTTACTATGAGAATATATGGCATAATTAGTCTAATGATGCGTATTTGATATCATATATTTGGCTAAACTTAAGATTAGTTGACTCCTCAATATAGAAGATGTGCATTTATTTTGGAACCAAGGAAATAAGGTGTAACTTAAGATTAGTTGACTCCTCAAGATAGAAGATGTGTATTTATTTTGGGACCAAGGAATTACAAACCTATCCCTGCTGTCTAGCAGGCTTAGGACAGGGCACCACAGGTCATTTCGACACCAAGGAAACTGCAATATCAATACTATCTTTGTCATGAATATTAAAGAATACAACTAGTCAAACTGTCTAAAGTTTTACTAAATTTATAGAAAAATATTAATATTTGTAGTATTAAATAGGCCTATTACAAAAAATATATTCAATGAAAAAAGTTTTGCGGATACTCATTTGATGTCATATGTATATTTTTGCAATATGTAGACTTGATATGCATTGACTCTGGTACATGCTACTTCCCTCTCTGTCTTGAAAAATATAAACAATTAAGAGTTGTACTAAAATATAAGTTATTCTCTGTCTTTATTAAGCGAACACCACTTTTCTTCCGAGTACACTATACCTTTCCTCTCTAATTCATGGCAGGAAATAATAACATGTAATGTTCCTTTTAAACTAGTAAAACAATAAGTGAAGGAATTCACTCCTTCCTAATTAGTGAGGGGTACTGCGGTATTTTGCCTAGACTCCTCATTTTGTCTGAAAATCGTTCCGATTCGTTATATTTCAGGATGGATGAGGATGCTATAAGGTGAGTAGTGGCAGTCTCATAGAGATTTTGCCGATAAACACATATAGCCCACGATTGCAAATATATGCTTTAATCTGAATTTAATAGTCAATTTGTTGAGATGACCCGGCCCAATTTTCTTTTTTTTTCTCTTTCTTTTCTAGTAAAGGAATTTTGCGAAGATAACAAGGCCAAAGAAAAGACCCGTTCCATTTGGTGCCAGTCCATCAGCAGGAGAGGGATACCAACTAGGAGAGAGTCAATTAGGGTTTGACCCAACTATGTTGCCGGATCCTATCCTCTGATATGGATCCTTCGTCAAATCCTACCCCACGATGCTGGAACTCACCCTACGTCGCCGACAAGATGCTTGGGCTAGGTATGCCATGATGGTCGACCACCTCTGAGACGGCCCTGTGCCTCGTGAAGTGCTGCAATGAGTTCAATGTCAACTATACCACATATGGCCACATTCGCCGGTTGCCCCACCATCCAAGCACCAAGCACTATGCTAGAAAAGACCTTTACTGTCGGACTATCACTGATGGTTATTTTGGAACCAGCAGCGATAGGAGTATCACTGGTGGTTCGTGGCTTCAACCGACAATGATAGGATAACCGACTTAGATAGGTTATGTAAAAAATATTCATAATTTTTGTCATATGAAATCGGATCAAGATAAACTTTATATCACAATTATATAGTTTAAAGAGATTTAAAACTTTGTAATTTGTAATTGACAACACCTGTTTTCCGGACGGACGTGTTCAAAAGCACACGCATGCACCCATCCAATGCACGGTAGAGCGCGAAGCTCTCGTGGCCTCACGTACAGGCTCGCTCTTCCTCGATTTACTGCTCCCTCCGGCCTATAAGCCTAGATACTAGATACAACATCTCGTACCAACAAACCTAACGCACCACAAATAGAGAAGCTTTCAAAAATGGCGTCCAAGAAGATGGTCCTCGTCGTGGCGGCGCTGCTGCTCGTCGCGCTCGCGCTGGAGGCTGCCCCTCCGGTGGCCGCCTCGAACTGCAAGGAAGATTGTGTCGCCGCCAACGAGGACACCATGCTCCTTGTCCCCGCCAAAAGAGGTCCGAAGCCGCCGAGCAGGGATAACAAACTTGACATCCCATAAATGCTCGTACATGCTGATATCTACCTGTGAATGATCGAAAACGGTGACCAGATGGGGTGAATAGGAGTCGTAAAATTTCTAGCGAAATATTCGATCGCTGTCCTAAATTCACCGCCAAACACGTGGAGCAACCAACGTGATGTCTATGACCCAAATGAGTGGGTGGATGTTTCCTATGAATACAGCGGGACACCACAAAACCAACGCAAAGACGGAACTCAAATCGGATCACAATCGCGTAAACCACGGACGAAAGAAATAGAGCAAACGTGAGCACATACTCAAGCAATAATCAATGGAATAATCAATACAAGGATTAGTTTTGTGAATAATTAAATAGATTCCACCATATTGCTTGAAAGCTACAGCAACAAAAGAACTTGCATGCTGCTGTGCACGCAATTGGGAAAACCAACGAACACAGACAGAGGAAGAGCCGAGAGCAAAGCACGAACAGGACAGGGGCTGCGCTGCCTGTTGAACACGGACAGAGAGAGAGAGTGCAGACGCGGGCACTGGACACCCTGAGCTGGACACCGCTCGGTCTTTGACGGTGCACCGCCTGGAGGCCGTCCGGTGTACACCGGTCCCTCCGGTGCCCTCTGCGGAAAAGAACGACGAAAAACCAGAGACCCAGGGCGACGGTGGTGCTGCACGCCGACGCGAAGAGGACCGGAGGGAGCGAGAGCGCACGGCGCTGGAAATCCACGGCCTGTTCGCTTGGCTCAGTCGCAGGGAGCGCCTAGCGCTGAGAGCGCCCTTGCGCAGCTTGGCCCCTCGTGGCCATGAGCGAACGACGAACAGAAAAGAGGGACTGCTCTCCGTGAAAACAGCAAAGCCGCTGCTGTGCTTGCGACTCAGAGAAGAAACAGTGAACAAGAACAGGGACCGAGCACTGCTCCCTTGAGCACGCACGGTGCTTGAGCACCTGCGTTGGTAGTGCTACTACCTGACGCCATGCTCGACCTCCAAGAACGAGCAGAGCAAAAACAAACTGCTGAACGGACGAGCACAGAAAAAAGCTTCCACGAAATTAGATGAAATTCGACTCAAAACTCCATGATTCGTCCCCAAATTTTACAGAGATACAATTCAACTAGGAACGATCCTATCCCCAAAAATTATCGTCTGAAATCAATCCAAAATCCGGAGCAGCACGATTTGGGGAACGACGGGAAATCGAAGAACAAAGAACCAAAACGCAAAAAATAAATCACGACACCGTGATTTCAAAAACCCGGAGGGCACGGTGAGGTTAGGGCCTCACTTCCCAACTCGAATCTCACAAGTGTTTACACAAATTTGGAATTTGAAATTTGTGGACCTCAAGAACAAACCCTAGGTGGAGAAACTAAAGGATAAAAATAAAAATGTCCAAGAGGCACAGGCGGAGCTAGCTAGGTGGCACGTTGTGCCATGGACCACCATAGATTATGGATGAATGTTAAAACTACAGTATATGTGTTCTATAATATAATGCATATTATATTTAGAACACTATTATTTGGCTCATTACATTTAGTTGGACCACCCTTACATTAAACCCTAGCTACGCCACTGCCAAGAGGTGAGGTTAAGTGGAGGCAGCCCCATCTTATTTATAAGCCTATTACTCAATTCCACTAATGTCCCTAGATATTTTAGGGCGAACCACCAAGCCTGAGGGCATTATGGTCCAACCCGATTTCTGTCGATTGGACGGCCATGCTTCCTGCACAGATTTGCTTCGCCTCGACGCAACCTCTGTGATTCCGCCATGTGTCGCCCGTTTCTCCTCGGAACCTCCGCTCGGGTTTTGAGGCCAAACCCGTGAAACCGTCACCGGTGGTTTTGAGGCTCAATCCACCAAACCGCCGCGAGTAGCGTACTCCATACGTGTCCCCCGCCACTCGACGCGTGTCACCTCCGTCCTCGACCGCCTGGGCGCCAGGTCATCTAGAGCCTCCACTCGACTTGCACGTCCGCTGTCTGGACTCGGTCAACACGGTCACTCCCATATACACTTGCGCTTGTCGATGTCCCCAAATGGTAGCCACTGTGGCTGGTCACCAGGCCTCCTGGTCCCTCAGTCCAAGCCTCACGTCCGTCCTTCACCGCTCTCGGTCCATCGACACGGCACGTCCTTACTTGACCTTCACCTCGTCGTCGACTATCGCCTCCGAGCTCTACACCTGCGCACCATAAGCCAAGAGACATGGTGCACAACCTAACTCACGCCATGATTAGTTCACAAACTCAACCCAAGACGCGAATCACGTTGACAACCACCATCACAAACCTGAACCACAAGGGCACATATCAACCTTGTGTTCGCAACCTGTCCATAAAATTTTGGTTCCCCTATTCTTTTGGCGTCCTGGTTAAGTTCCAAGAGCTAAGTCACCCACGGTCCTCCGTGGATCCACCGATCGATGGTACGTTCTGTAATACTCCCTCCGTCCAAGAAAAAAATATAATTCTAGCACAGTGTTATGTTTTAGTATCTCAAGTTTGACTAATTATAGATAAAAAAACTAATATTTATAATACCAAATAAATACCATTAGATTAATTATGAGATGTATTTTCATAATAAATTGATCTGAAACCACAAAGATGAATACTATTCACTAGAAACTTGGTCAAATATAAACTACTTCTACTGGCACGTAGCACGTAGTTACATTCTTTTCTGGACGGAGGGAGTACCCTAGTTGGTCCATTCAAGATCGATACTTGCTATTTTATTTGTATTATTCCACGTTATAAGAAATAAAAAAAGGCATGCAATTGAGCTAAATTTATTTTAGTGTCATGATTATTGCTCCTCCGCCCCGTTTGCGGTCCCATGCATGCGTGGTTTATTTTTCTGTAAAACTAAATGAAAGAACAACAAATATGAAATCTCTGAGTCCATGCATGCTGCTACATGCATTTAAAATCACCGCATCCATTGGGGCAGCAGAAGGATCGGAGTTCGGAGGTGTTGCAACATGTCCAAGGAAGCTACTAGCTCCATCCGAAAATAATTCTTTATCTTGTATTTCCAGAAGTTAACTAATCTGAACTTTAACTAGATTTATATAAAATATATCAACTTTTGTATCTACAAATAGGTTTATATTATGAAAATATATATTGCCATCAATCTAATGATGCTTATATAGTATCACAAATATTAATATTTTATTATATATATTTTGTCAAAATTTGGACTGTCCGACTCCTCACAATTCGAGATGGACACTAGTTTTAGAACTGAGGCAGTAAGGTACCCCTTCCGTCCGTAAAAGAATGCAATTCTTGATTTTTGAAGAGACAAACAGTTTGTACTTTGACTAAAGTTATATGAAAAAATACTAACATTCATGATACAAAATAAAAATACCATTAGATTAGTTATAAAATATATTTTCGCTATAAATTTATCTGGAGACATAAATGCTAATACTATTTCCTATAAACTTAATCAAATTTGAGTTGGTTTGATTGGAACGCATCTTATAATTACATTCTTTTATGGACGGATGGATTACTCTTGGACCTAGTGCGCCTATAACTACACTACATAGATGCGGTCTCACCAGGCCAAACCTATCTTGCTGTCGACAGGGCACCACAAGTCATTTTGACCTGTCTCTTTCTTATCTAAAATCTAAGGAAAACAATACTGATAAAGATTAAGAATACAATTAGTCAAACTATCTAAAATTTGACTAAATCTATATAACAATATTAATATTTGTGACATTAAATAGGTCTATTATAAAAATATATTCAATGAAAAGAAATAATGTTGATACTTATTTGGTATCATATTTATATTTTTGCACTATATAAACTTGGTATGCATTTTTTTATAACTATCTTGGTATGATTGACTCGGTACTATATATGCTATAAGCTGCGGTGTCACGACAGATTTTGCCGATAAACACATTTATATATTCGGTGATTGCGTATATATGCTTTAATCTGAATTTAGTGGTCAATTTGACCAGACGACCTGGGCCAATTTTCTCCCCCCCCCCCCCCCCCCCCCCCCCCCCTTCTTTCTTTTTTATAGAAGGAGATGAAGGAATTTTGCTGAAATAACGAGGCAAAAGAAAAGGCCCATTCCATTTGGCGCCAGTCCATCATCCTTTGTATGCTCTTTGAAAAACAGGTGGGTGGGCCTACAAGTGGCTTATCTACGCTCTTGCCTTCTCCCAACCAAAAAAAAAAGGAAGAAAAAGGCCTCCGAGATAGTTTGCCATGCGCGATGAGGCTATAGGCAACTGCCAAAAGCCCGAAAAGATGTTACTCTGGTCCTCTTCTTTTTGTGCCCTCTGCATAGCTCCCTCTGCACCGGCACAAAAGACCAACAATAGATTGTATTTTCGATTTTCCCATCTTATTTCCACAAATTTTTTTGACTCTTACAAAGGGATGAAGACGGTTGTCTTTCTGATTTTCCCACCTAATTCCACAATTTGTGTTTTTTTACATAGAATGAAGATGATTGTGAGTTGAATGGTGCAAACAAACTCGCGCGATGGTACTATGCTATAAGATGTGTCCGAAAGCACACGTACGCGGGCATCCAAATGCTCGGTAGGGCGCCAAGCCCTCGTGGCCTCAGGTACAGGCTCTCTTTCCCAATTTACTACTCCCTCCGGCCCAAAAGGTTAAGCTCATAAGGAGAGGTCAACAATTCACTTATATTCCAACACTCCCCCTCACATGAAGGCTCCCTCAAGCCTCAGATGTGGAATAGGAGTGAGCAACAATTATTTTATTTAATTGCGCTAACCAGGATTCAAACTCAAGACCTTCGGCTCTGATAGCATATTAAGTTGCATGCACCGACCAGTTCAACCCAAAAACTTAACACTACCGGAGACGGCTTCTTTGCCGAGTGTCCCAGACTTTGCCGAGTTCTTTTTATCGGGCGCTCGACAAAGAGGCTATTTGCCGAGTGCCAGAGAGAAAGCACTCCGCAAACAACTGGCACTCGGCAAAGAGGTAGTTTGCCGAGTGCCGAGCACCCGGCAAAGACCAGTCATGGCGACTTTTCTTTGCCGAGTGTCAGATTAGCACTCGACAAAGGCTTTGCCGAGTGCCCGATAAAGTGCAATCGGCAAAGAGGTCTTTGCCGAGTGTATATCGGTCTTTGCTGAGTGCCTGAGGCACTCGGCAAAGAAACTGAATCCGGTACTGTAAACTGATGAGAAGAGATGGACAATTCACTTATATTCCAACACTATATATATATAGAATAACTACTCTATAGCTGGCTACAAAATAACTTATTCTGTAGCCACCTTGAGTTACTATAATTACTATGTTAATTTATGAGATTATAGTAACTCCTTACTAAGTGGTTTACTATAACGTTATGGTAAATATCCCTATGTGTTATAGTAACCCAACTATAGTAAATATATATTGACATTATCGTAAATTAGTATATAAAATTATGGTAAATGGAGGTGGCTACAGAATAACTTATTCTGTAGCTGGCTACCGAATAGCCTCTCCCATATATATATATATATATATATATATATCTATATATATATATATATATCTATATATATCTATATATATATAGAGAGAGAGAGAGAGAGAGAGAGAGAGAGAGAGAGAGAGAGAGAGAGAGAGAGAGAGAGAGAGAGAGAGAGAGAGAGAGAGAGAGAGATCTCACCAACAAACCCAAAAATGGCCTCCAACAAGATGGTCCTCTTCATGGCGGTGCTGCTGCTCGTCACGCTCGCGCTGATGGCTGCCCTTCCGGCGGCGGAGACCTGCAAGGAGAGGTGTGAGGCCGGTGGGGGCTCCCTTAACCCCTTTTTCAGCAAAGAGGCGTGCTAAGCCGCCGAGCAGGGATAACAAACTTGACATATCCCATACACGCTAGCTCGTACCTGCTGATATCTCCCTATGTATGCATGTCTGTTTGTTATTTGGTTTCCCCTATTCGTTTGGCGTCCGACAAAGTTCGACGAGCTAGGTCACCCATGATCCTCCATGGATTGGATCCACCGATCGATGTTTCTGTAATAATGTAGTTGGTACACACTCAAGATCGATGC
Source organism: Miscanthus floridulus (assembly GCF_019320115.1). Classification (NCBI taxonomy): domain Eukaryota; kingdom Viridiplantae; phylum Streptophyta; class Magnoliopsida; order Poales; family Poaceae; genus Miscanthus; species Miscanthus floridulus. The sequence goes on along the minus strand of NC_089593.1, from coordinate 21,403,189 downwards.
TTGTTATTTTATTTGTATTATTCCACATTATAAGAAATAAAAAGGCATGCAGTTGATCTCAATTTATTTCTGTGTCATGATTATTGCTCTTCGGCCCCATGCATGCGTGGTTTATTTTTCTGTAAAAAACTAAATGAAAGAACAACAAATATGAAATCTCTGAGTCCATGCAATTATTTCGAATCACCACATCATTGGAGCCACGCCAGAAGGTCAGAGTTCGGAGGTGATGGAGTATGGAAGCTACATTCTCCTCCATCCCAAAATATAAGTGCACATCTCGCACTTTAAGAAGTCAATCTCATGTTTGACTAGATTTATTGAAAATATACGACGTGTTTAGTCTAATGATGTGTATTTGATATCATAAGCATACCTTTGGTATATGTTTGGTCAAACTTAAGATTGGTGGACTCCTTAAAATGTGAGCTGCGTATTTATTTTGGGACAACGAAGTAAATTAAAGAATACAATTAGTCAAATTATCTAAAGTTTGACTAAATAGGGAGAATGGAGGTAGTATTTGGTATTGTATTTATATTTTTGTACTATATAAACTTGGTAAGCATTGACTCGGTACTATGCTATAAGCTGAGCAGTGGCGGTCTCATGGAGAATTTTGCTAATAAACACATATAGTCGATGGACGATTGCGTACGGGCCAATTTCCTTTTTTTCTTTTTCTTTTCTTTTCTATAGAAACGAGATGAAGGAATTTTGTAGAGATAACGAGGCCAAAGAAAATGTCCGTTCCATTTGGCGCCGGTCCATCGGCGTCTGTATACTGCCTCTTCCAAAAACAGCTGGGCCTACAAGTGGCTTATCTACGCACTGGTCTTATCCCAACAGAAATTAAAAGAAGAAAAAGGCCCCGAGCCAGTGAGCCATGGGTGGGGAGGCTACAGCCAAAAGGATGTCTCCTCAAGTCCTCTTCTTTTTCTGCCCTCCGCATAGCTCCCTGCATGGGCTCAAAAGGCAACAATAGATTGTATTTTCGATTTTCTCATCTTATTTCAACAATTATTTAGTTTTTACAAAGAATGAAGACGTTGTTTCTGATTTTCCCAACTATTTCCACAATTTGATTTTCTAACATAGAATGAAGATGGTTGTCACTTGAATGGTGCAAACAAACAACTAGCACAATGGTCACAACTGGTCTATGTCCTTGTTTTGAAACAATTTAAATCCAGCATACGGTTAAAAGAAGCGAAAAGGCCTTCAATCATGGGCAAATTTCTTGGGAAGCCATTATGGTTAACTGAACTAGACCTTAGCAACCAGAAATGTGGAGCATGGCCATGTTTCTTGTTCCATGTTTCTTGTTCCGAAAACGTCATTCCGAGAACATTTATGTTTTCACAGTACAATTATATTACAAGTATATATAGCTCCACATTCCCGTTCATGAAACTGAGGTTCTGAGCTGCTTCTCGTGGCCACATGGCCCCCAAAAATGAAATTGCACCCGTTACCCTAAAAAAATACCATCCACATACCCAGCTCCATATCCCCCCTACCGAACTGTTCTCGCCCATGCATCCTTATTCCGCGAGTTATGAACAGACACCAACTAGGAGACGAAGGCGACCAGTAGAGAAATGGGTTGCAGTCCCGGTTTCCCAACCGGGACTACGAATCCGGGACTAAAGGTCCTAGCCTTTAGTCCCGGGTCACATAACTATGACTAAAGGTCCATCCTCAGGAGAAAAATAAACAAAATTGTAGGGAGACCTCTCTTGCGATGTGTGAGATTCGAACCCAGGACCTCTTTCCTCGCGCATAAATTCCTTACCAATTCAGCTGTACACCATATGTGACAGGGTCCTGGACACTCTTCTTTTGAATTGACCTGTGGGGTACCTTTAGTCCCGGGTGGGATACCTTTAATCCGGGTTGGTGACACCAACCGGGACTAAAGGTTGAAGGACCTTTAGTCCGGGTTGGTGACACCAACCGGGACTAAAGGTCGACCTTTAGTTCGGGTTGGTAACACCAACCGGGACTAAAGGTGGCATGCTGCGAAAGCGTGCCAGGACAGGGACCTTTAGTCCCTGTTGGTAGCTCCAATCGGGATTAGTTCTTCCTTTACTCCCGGACGTAAAAAATACCGAGACTAAAGCCCAAAATCGAAGCGGATGAAAGGTCATTTCTCTACTAGTGGCGATTAGGGTTTGACCCTACATAACAGAAGACTTTGAAAAGTAGATCCACTTGTTTGGGAAGGGATCCTTAGATTCCTATGATTGAATGCATTTCAGCCAACAAAAGGTTGATGGGCAGAGTACTCTTGTATGCCAAGGTCATTTTTCTCATCGCCATTTGGCAGAACTCTTAAATTTTAGCTTGGGATAGTTGCTATGCAAAACGGCCTCTTTCTGTTATCTCTCTTTTCTCTAAATATAACACACACACACACACACACACACACACACACACACACACACACACACACACACACACACACACACACATGTTGCATTGTCACTGACGTATATACCAGTGCACATGCCCTTTAGCCTAACCCATCGGGTGCCGCCCGTGAAAGAAGGCAACTCCAACTCTGGCCACAAGCCCTTGCATACGTATCAGTTTGCCTACTTGACTGCAACAGCACTCAAGGAATAAACAAAGACGCATGGCTCTATATCTTTGGTCCAAGTCTTGTCCAAATGTGCTAAAGGGCGAGGAGTCGTCCAGTTGGCGCATGCATCTCTAGTTCTCTAGCAGTAGTTGCCACTAGGGGTTAGTTTGCTCACGGTCATCTCTCATATTTCTAATGATTTTCAGAAGAGAAGGAACAATTTTGCTGCTATATCGGCCTGAGTGAAAATCTTTTATCCCATATATCTTTTTTTTTGGCCTTTTCTTTACTTTCTCTTTTTTTCTTGTAAATACCATGCATGGAGGGGAATATAACTAAGATTCAAACGGATATCTTCTTTCCCACACTCCAATTTAGTTATTGTCAACTTATACTGGATTTACAACAACTTATACTAGAGTTTCAATGATTATTTTAGAGCAATATATAGGTAGAATTGGTGTAACTAATAATTCGAGTGAAAAATGTTCTCTCACACACCCCAATTTTAGTTTGTGTGAACTTATGCTGGATTTACTACACTCGATTTGCACTAGAGTTACGGTAATTATTTTGATGTAATTTCTAGGTAGAATTGATGTATCTAAAAATTCGAGTGTGGAGAAGGGATATTCCACCTGACACGTTTAATCTGAGTGTGGAACTCCTCTAAAAAACATCTGAATTTTTCTGATAACATACTCATGAAATTCAGGCGTAGCAGGAAATTTTTTGACCCAGGTACGAAAATTCAGGTGCAGGAGGAAAGTTTTATCCGGACACGGGATAGACAAGCCCAAGAGAAATAAAGGACACATTTTGTGGATATCTATATATGTTTATATTTGAACAGAACGTGCATGTATATATATGCACAACGGATGAGCATCACTACGGGGAACGGAGCGGCACACGGCAAATAAACTAAAACACTCGCAAACAGTTCGTCGAGTGTAACACTTGGTAAACGACACATGTCAAAAATTTATCGACAAACTAACTTTGCCGAGTGTTTTTTGTCGAGCACTCGGCAAAGACTTTGCCGAGTGCCCAAAATATACTCGGTAAACAATTTTTTAGAAAAAAAAAATCCAAGCCCAGGCCCCACCACGCCACGCCGCCACCACGCCGCACCACCACCACGCCGCGCCACCACGCCCAGGCCGCCGCCACGCCCAGGCCGGATCCAGCCTCCCTGTGCGCCACCGTCGCCAGATCCGTCCGCCCGTGCCGGGGCCGGATCCGGGCTCCCCGTGCGCCACCATCGCCGGATCCGCCCGCGTCGGGGCCGGATCTGGTGGAGGCGGTGGAGGAGCGCCGCCGGGAAAGGGAGAGGCAGGGGGAGCGCCGCCATGCCGAGAGAGGAAGGGGGGAGGGCGCCACCGTCGGGAACGGGAGGGGGAGGGCGCCGCCGCGCTGGGAAAGGGAGAGGGCAGGGCGCCGCCGCACCGGGAGAGGGAGGGGGCAGGGCGCCACCGCGCCGGAAAAGGGAGGGGGGAGGGCGCCGCCGTGCCGGTTGAGGAGGGCCGCACGCCAGATCTATCCGCCCGCGCCGGGGGCGGATCCGGCCTCCCCGTGTGCCACGATCGCCGGATCTACCCGCGCCGGGGCCAGATCTGGTGGAGGCGGTGGAGGAGCGCCGCCGCGCAGGGAGAGGCAGGGGAGCGCCGCCATGCCGAGAGAGGAAGGGGGGATGGCACCACCGTCGGGAAAGGGAGGGAGAGGGCGTCGCCGCGCTGGGAGAGGGAGAGGGCAGAGCGCTGCCGCGCCGGGAGAGGGAGGGGGCTGGATCCGCCGGGACGGATCTGGGGAGGGAGGAGGAGAGGGAGGGCGCGGGCGCTCTGGGATGGAAGAGAAGAGGAGGAGAGAGGGCAGGGCGCCGCCGCGCCGGGAGAGTTAGGGGGCCGGATCCGCCGGGACAGATCTAGGGAGGGCGCTCTAGGGATGGAGGAGGAGAGGAGGAGAGAGAGAGGGTGCGGGCGCTCTGGGGAAGGAGGATGAGAGAGAGAAAAGAGAGGGCGCGGGAGGAGGAGAGAGGCCGCGGGTGGATCCAGAATTAAGTAGATATTTTTGCTTTGCCGAGTGTCCTGGATCTGGGCACTCAGCAAAGTTTTTATTTTTATTTTTTTTCTTCTCGTTTTTTTCTAGAAAAAAAAAGATTTTGTTTCTTTGCCGAGTGCATAAAAGAAAACACTCGGCAAACCTCCTCTTTGCCAAGTGTTTTTTTTTTTGACACTCGGCAAACCTCCTCTTTGCCGAGTGTTTTTAGTTCAGCACTCGGCCAAGAACGTGTTCGTCGAGTGCCCGAGGGAATACACTCGACAAACAGAAAAACACTCGGCAAATTTGACGTTTCCGGTAGTGCATGTTTGTGCACCACTGGCATTCCTTGAGACATGTGAGTAGAATATTCGAAACCCTGATCATTAGCTTGGTATTAGTTCCCCGGCATCCCAAGCTCCAAATCACCAATACATATAGGGCCCAAACGGCACAATGAACTGAAAACACGCACGAACTAGCGCTCCTCCCTCCTCCCTTCATCGACCACCGACACCAAGGGCATCAAGCAGCGAGAGGCGGCACGCGGCAGCAAGCTCCCCCTCTCCGGCCGGCTCCTGTGTCCAGTCCACGATGCCCCAAGGAGGGAGCGCGCAAGGGCGGTGCTGCTGCGGAGGATTCTGTGCGCTCCTCGTCACCGCCGGCCTCGTCGTGCTCTTCTACTGGGCCATCTTCCAGCCCCACCACATCCGCGCCACCGTCGACTCCGCCGTCCTCTCCAACCTCACCGTCTCCAACTCCAACGCCTCCTCAGCCGCCGCCGCGGCGGTCTCCTACGACCTCACCGTCAGCCTCAGGCTCTACAACCCCAGCGTCCGCGTCAACATCTACTACGACGCCATCGACGCCGAGCTCCGCTTCCGCGACGCCGTCGTCGGCCCGGCCGCCAACGACACCTCCCCGTCCGTGTTCTACCAGCGAGGTCGTGAAGATGGAGTTCGACTACTGGAGGCCGGGCGGCGGCGGCGGAGTCACCGTCGGCAGCGACGTCGCCCGGGAGCTGGTGAAGGAGACCAGGAGCTGGGGGGCCGTGAGCTTGGAGCTGGACGTGGACGTGCGCGTGAGGTACGTGTTCAGGATGTTCAAGCTGCGCCAGAAGCCGAGGATACGGTGCTCGCTCAGCATTCCGGTCAAGACGGATGGCCGGCACCGTGGCTTCGGTGGCGCTGTTGCCTCCGGCGACCGGTGCAGTGTCAAGTACTGACGCTGATGATTATACTAAGAGTAGTGTGCTTTGCTGCTTTACTGTTTGGAGACTAACTATTGTGGTGGTTCCATTCGATTCATATAAAAGTTTGTTATGAATTGTTGGGTTATTGGTACAGATCACACTGTACGTACGACGGTACATGTAACAATGCTATTCTTGAACCTTTATTCTGCTGTATGTATGTTATACCATTGGATTATTTATCAAGGAGTTCCTGTAAATCACATGGATTTATATTTTTTTGAGATAATATAGAAAAAAATACTTTCGGCTTCAGCCTCCTATTTGAGATTTGAGAAGACTTCGTGAGAGAGTGGATGGCTCATTGGTGGGGGTTTACTCAGTGAAGCACCCACGGCCTAGGTTCAAGCCCCGCTCCACGCAGACTTTGCATCGGAATTTCTTTCCATTTTCTTTGCAGCCTCAAGCGCGGATGTTCTACAAATGGTCAAGGTGTCATATGTCTTTAGGTATACGTGTTCGTCTAGCTTGCGCACAGTGTGTTGTGAGTTTGTGCTTAAGTTCACATACTACAACTTGTACCTGAATGAATTAGCTAGGTCGCTTAATATTAGGTTTCAATTCTATTAACTAAGCTAGAGAACTAGACTAGGAAGGTAAAACACACAAGTAAATGCAGAAATGTAAATAAGTTAGAGATGCGAACTCTTCCACTACAATATTTTGCCCGAGGTCAGTAGCGGAGCGTGACTGTAAATCAAGGGGGGGGGGGGGGGGGGGGCTAATTCAGTGCCAAATTTTTATAGGAAGCACCGTGGCCCGTGAGTTTTAGAACTAATATTTTCTAGCACCAGTATAGCTCTCCTCCTCTCAATTGGCGTACGGCAATTGGTGAGATGTCACGGCTCGGCCTGTGTTTTGCGCAGCAGTGAGTAGCTGCCAAAATTGTCCACACTTGCTGTATCCTTTTTTTATAAGAGTCTGCACTCGAGAACTCTACTACTGAGTACAAAAGGCTAGGTAGGCCTGTTGACAAAACAGACCATGTATGATTCATTGCCTCCAACATGTACTAGCTTAGTATGCTACTCTTAGTGTGACATGCTTTTAGTATCTAATCTTATCAAACTTATAGCTGGGAGCTATAGCTAGTCCTGCATAGTTCATAGTTTTTTTCTTGAAAGGGGAGTTCAGAGTTTAGTCGCAGGCAAGTAGGGGGCGGAGCCTAGTATCGCCTCCACTGAGCTCCCGCCCCTGCCCGAGGTACCGGAAAGCTTACACTTTCCTCTGATCCTGGAGCCCCCCGCAAGGTAGCCGTCTGCGGTCAGGTAATTCCGCAGATACCAGCTCATAGGCCTTCCCAATACACACGTGGGTCTTATAGGGCTTTCTAACACACACGTGCGTCTCCACTAGGTGAGTTTTGGCCGGAACGTCAAGAGCCTCACGTCCCTCATACACCACCGTACCTACGACCACTCCACAAACTCGATTGGAGGGTCTCGCAAGACTTACAAGCCCTGAAGAGTACACAACTTAGTATGAGCAAGCACTGATAGCAAGGAGGTATACGAATCTCATTAAACACTAGGCCTCAACCTAGAGCAAGCTCTAATGCAGCCTCTAACTAGCCTAAGAACTAAAGCTAGCAGTTTTCTAATCGCCTAATCTTCTCTTTAGCACATATGGTCTCTATCTCACAAATCTATGAGCCTCAGCTCAACTATAGCTTCCTCAAACTCCATCACACTCCAAATAGCCGACCAAAGGGATATATATATATATATAGCCCCACAAGCACCAACTAGCTGTTGGGAGCTCGGGTTGCAAAAGCAGGGTGCATCGGATAGCTCCGGTGACCACACCGTAGAAATCTGGTGCCCTCTCTGTGCATGTTTAGGAAGTGCAACCCTCTCTTGATTGAAACTCTAGTGTATTTTCCGCTGCACACACCGGAGAAATCCAGTGCACTGTTTTGCCCTTCATAGGTAGCGCATAAGCTCCAGTGCTTTATTCGGTGCATGCACGACAGAGCTCAAGTGCTCTCTTCTGCTTCCTCCGCCATGCCACTATTGTGAATCTTCGGTGATCACTCCGGTGGCCATATCAGAAGCATACCATTGCTGCTTCCTCTGCCTACCGTGAATCTCTAGTGACACCATCTGAGAGCTTTGGTGCTCCTGAGCGGAGTGCATTTCTTCATGTCCAATTTTCACTTGGCTTCACTTATATGATGGTATCTTTAGCTTCTTGTTTGTTTTATAGGGTCTTCAGTGGTACCCTTTGATCTTCATTTGATGTGTTGATTCATTGATCATCATCGTAGCCTAGCTCAAGTCGTCTTTGCATCCTTAGGCATAGTGTACCTTGTATACTAACAAAAATTGTTAGTCCTAGGTCCTTGCTATAGGGTCTATGATTTTTACGATCTCCTCCTTTTTTGTGATCGATGACAACACAACCAAACCTAAACTACTTGCTTGTATGAAATACAAGAGCAAGATCATATGATGTTAAAAGAAATATGCATGATGCTAAAGAAAACTGTACCTTGTTCTTATCATTTTTACAATTGTCCCCTTTTATGCAGTTATTATGGATATAAGCCTCCCGATTACTCCACAATCCACCTTTGGTAATTTTGGTATTTATTGTTGATTTGGTTCACGTCTTCTCCCCCTTTGAAACCAAACAAAAAAAAAAGATATTAGTGTGACAAGGCTAGGGAAATCATAATGATCCTTTAGGTGTGGATGGGATCTGTTCATGCTCATTGTTCTTGGCCTTAAGTTTTTGTTCTTGCCCTCTGTTCTAATCACACAAACGTAGGATTTTGAAATGTGAGGATCGCTGGTTTACAACACGAATATGGTCCTTAAGTATTAATTGATGAATTTATGTGATTAAGGCCACAATGTTACAACTCAGGGTGGGCATTCGGTCAAGACCGGAAATTCGGTTCGGTCTCTTCGGGTTTTAAAAAAGTTTGGTCTTTGCAAATCGAGAACCAAAATTAGCATGAAAAAATCGGACCCCCGCCTTCCGTTCCGCCCCGCCGCCCAGCCGCCCGCGTTCCAGCCAGGACGCGGAAATGCTACTGCCGCGCACGGACGGTGATGTTGTCCAGCCACCGCCAGGCCGCCACGCTCACGCACACACCTCGGCAAGACACGGTCTCGTCGGCTCACCTTGCTCACACGTTCCGCCGGTAGCTGCGTCTGCGTGCCTGCTCACCTCGCGCGCGAGCGGAATTTCACGCCAATTCACGTCCGGTGCGTTGCGTTGCCAGCTCTGCCGACGCGGCTGCTTGCCATACACCGCGTAGACCTGGACTCCGTCGGTCTTCTGCTCCAAAATGAAATAATCACTGTGACCCAAACAGACGTCCCAATCACTCGCGAAAAGCCACACCAGCTTTGCCTTGAGTCTTCAAGGAATATATACACAAAGACCTGACACAGTCCGGGTCTTTATGCATGCCCAAGAGAAGAGGTTTCGCCGGCCTGGTGGTGTGAACGCGGTCTCGAGGCAGGCAATGCAAGAAACACGTTCCTCCAATAAGCAAATAGACCAAGGGTAGCAACGGTTGGTCATGGTCAATTATTATTACTATTATTCATTAAATAATGGACCCAATCGAGCAAGAAGGATGCAGCTCAACTCCGAAATGCTAGGTAAACACTACAACCAGCAGGTGGTAAAATCAGAAGAAAACAGAGAAAATCAAGTAGTAGTACCTAAAAAGCACCAATATCTCTCCGTTTCATAATATGTCCGGTTAATTAAAATTTCAATTGAACTATAGCCAGTTCCAAAAAATACTAAGTTCGGTTGAATGGATTATTATGAACAACTTGCCAATAAAGCGCCTCTGTCTACCTAGCAAATGCGATATATACTAATGTTACCAAGGATTGGTCTAGGTCAATTGATAATGAATACCATGGAATCCATCCTGAGATCCATCAGCTAACAAAAGGGCCTTAAATTTAACCTAAAAAGGCTAACCTTACATCGCAGAGTACCACCTAAACTCTCAAGGGATGACACTGTCAGTATCATAAACATAACCTTTTTAAGGGCCGAGATTTCTCTTTGTCGCAAAAAAAAAAAAAAAATCTAGATGGGCGGGGTGTGCAGCGGCAACATGTTCAGCATTGCTATCCCCAAGGTACACAAAGAGAAAAAATATTTACATTTCACAACCTACACTAGCAAATGCATATGATGTCTTGAACACAGACACAATCTCCAATATGCAATTTGACCACTTCTTTTTTATCTGAAAATAATGATAGTGAGGAAGTAACGAAACTACTCATTATTGGAACATATTTTCTATAGCCCGATCCAAATAATCCATCTTAAATCCATGGCCAATTTCAATGTCTTAGATTTTTAAAACATCCTGCATTAAACATATGAAAATATCTGTTTTGAAAACTCCTTTTAATACTCTACCAATCCTATTGCCCAATTATCGTTCCATTTCAAATTGTAAGTCTTTTTGTTTTCTCCTAAATTAAACTTCTCTAAGTTTGATCAAAACTTTTTAGAGATGTTGATTTTTATAAACCAAATAATTGCACTATCAATGAGTATTTTAAGTTTGATTTAATAAAACCATTGGAGTACTAGACGGGAAGGAGTAGTACGTTCATGTGTACGACTAGCATTTTGTGTGGCAGTGTGGCACGTCGTTATTAGAATATTCGGAACCATCACCATTAGCAATAGCTTGGTATTAATTCACCAGCATCGCAGCTCCAAAACACACACAAACTAGCTCCTCCCATCTCGTCCCTCCTCCCTTCCCCCCAATTGATCAACCAACGAGGCGGCAGCAAAGTCTTCTGTCCACCATGCCCAGCAGACAGGGCAGCGGCAGCGGCAGCGGGGGAAACCAGAGCTGCTGCGGTGGAGAAGGCTTCTGCGGGTTCCTCTTCACCGTCGGCCTCCTCGTGCTCATCTACTGGGCCATCTTCCAGCCCCACCACATCCGCGCCACCGTCGACTCCACCACCCTCTCCAACCTCACCGTCTCCAACTCCAACGCCTCCTCGGTTGCTGAGGTTTCCTACAACCTCGCCGTCAATCTCAACCTCTACAACCCCAGCGTGCGCGTCAGCATCTACTACGACACCATCGACGCCAAGCTCCGCTTCCGCGACGCTGTCCTTGGCCCGGCCGCCAACGGCACCTCCCCCTCCGAGTTCTACCAGCGCAGAAAGGCCAGCGACGGCGTGAAGCTGGAGTTCGACTACGGGAGGCCGGGCGTCGGTGTCTCTGTCGACGTCGCCGGGGAGCTGCAGAAGGAGATGAGTAGCGAGGCGCCGGTGGTGCGCCTGGAGCTGGACGTGGACGTGCGGGTCAGGTACGTGTTCAGGATCTTCAAGCTGCGGCAGAAGCCAAGGATATGGTGCTCGCTGAGCATTCCGGTGAAGGCGGAAGGTCCGGGCCCCGCCGTCGGTGGCGCTGTTGCCTCCGACGAGCGGTGCAGGGTCAAGTACTGATGACTAATGCTGGTTGATTCTGAGATTATGTCATTTTTGGAACGCGTGTGCAGTGTGCTGCTTCAATTTCTTGTTCAGAGATTAGTGTGAGCCATTATCATGTTACTAGTTCGTGCAAAGGTTGCTACTGTTTGGCCTTGTGGGGTCCACGCTATTCTTGAACCATTTCTCTGCTAGACTAGATAGAGTATTGCATTGAGATCATTCATCTGGTAGTTATAACGCTTCTGTTTGGCAGAATATAATTTTTTTTGCCATTACTACAGAAAGTTCACCACCGCCGGTTGCAAACCCCACTTCACCGACGGTTTTGACCGCCATTGGTGAAAGTCGTTGATGATAGTCATTGTTGATCACCGTTGGTTTCGAACCGTTGGTGGCATTGTTCATCACCGCCAGACCAACGTTCAATCCAGCGGTGCTGTTGTTATCATCACTGGTGTATCAGTGTTCGATCTGGCAGTGATGTAGAGATATCAATACCGGTCTGGCGTACCTCCCATCAGTCATGATATAGACATCAACGTTGGACTAGCATAAAATATTCAGCGGTGATGGGGGAAACATCAATGCCGGTCTGGCGTGCCATCCAGCGGTGATGATGGAGGCATCAACGCTGATGGATGGTGATATTGTATACATCAACGCCGAACAGGGTACTATCCGGCGGTGACGATGGATACATCAACGCGAACGGGTGTGCCATAAGGCGGTGATGATGGAGACGTCAATGTCGGTCCCGCATTCCATCCGACGGTGATGTAGGTACCAGCGCAACCGGTCAGTATTCCATCCAACGGTAATAAGGACAACATCACCGCCACCATTGCATTTGTTCCTGCAGTAATAACTTTCCATTACTGCCGGCATTGGCACTATACATCATTGTTCATAATACAATGTAATAATAATATAGAAAATTTCATGGCTTAAATCGCCAGCAACATATATATATATATATACATGGACAATGTGTTGTAGCCAAACATACATCACCACCAAGACACAAATCCATACAACAAATCCAACCACAATGACATATGTAGTTTTCATAACACAAACAAACATCATATAATCCATAATGAAACCAGCATTACAAGGTGAAGAACATTAGCACCTTGATTAGATAAGGTGACGGTCTCTATCCGGACTTATTAGGACTTGGTCCATAATGAAACCGGCAGGCTCTTTTTTCAACCTAGATATCTCCAAATCGGTCAACTCCGCTATAGATGACACTAGTGTCTACAACACAAGAGAAAGGTGAAAAACACAGTTAAGACATGCTTTGGTATATACTCTAATTAGGACTCTGTCATCAATTGACTAAAGGGGCCGAGGGGACAACCTATGAGCCGGAGTAGACATCTTGGATGAGGCTGCGCATGTAATGGATGACATACAACACACATTGATCAATGCCCATGGGCTGCATTACGATTGAATCGGCCTCGAGTACTTTGAACCCAAAATTCCAATACGGACGGTGTTTCTTACTCTTTTTCTTGTACTTGTCAAAGGACCTATGTGACAAGTTCATGACAGTGACATATGATGATCAAAGCTAACTAACAAATAATCTTATCATTAACAATGTAATAGTAGTTTGTCTTACTTGTTCAGTGTCAATGAAGGGTTGGATATTCTCTCGTGGGCTCCTTTGAGAGTAAAAAACAGTGAGAGTGCATATCTCTAGGTTGATGTCAAGGAGGACATAATGGTTGCTGCATTCACAACACCCCGCTGCCAATTAGGCTCAGCCCTGAAATATGTAATGGAGTAGAAAATTAGGCATTTACAACACACTTACTTGCACCACCTGTTAGTCATCCAATTGCCTAATTAGGCTTCGTCTCCTCCTAATTTTTAATTGCTTGATTTTGTTAAGTTTAATGGGGAGGATAGTAGGAGCACTTGGGAGCATATAAGTCAATATTTAGCTCAATTGGGAGAAGCTAGTTCGGTTGATGCTTTAAAGGTTCGCATGTTTCCATTGTCTTTAACTGAAACGGCTTTTTCTTGGTTTGCATCTTTGTCTCCTGATCCAATTAATTCTTGGTATGATTTGGAGAAGAAATTTCATGAGCCCTTGTTTTCTGGTTCTAATGAGCTTAAACTTTCTTACTTGACATTGGTTAAGCAACAACGTGATGAATCCATTGTTGATTACATAAAAAGGTTTAAAAACACCAAAAATCAATGCTTCAATGTTTTTATTGCTAAAAAGGATTTAGCCGACTTGTCTCTTAATGGTTTGTGCTCTCATTTTAAAGAAAAGCTTGAGGGTTTTGATCATTTTCTTTAGCATGAATCAAGTCAAGCTTCGGATGTTGAAAGCTGAAGTAAAGAACCTAAAGAGCATCACAAACAACATTGTCCTAATATGCCTGCCATAGAATACTAATCCAATAGTTTGGATGATGATTGTAATGAATGTTATCATGCTGAATTCGCATGGCCAACAACTTCTAGTGTGTTTTTTGAAGGCAAGCTTCTAATATGTTATGGTTCCATCTCTTAAGCCGATTCAAAAGAATTAAAAAGATGACACGAAATTTACTTTGATCTAGCTAAGTGTGATTGTGTTTGATGAATTGCTTAGAAACAGATATATTAAATTGACTCATCCTTGGCCATCTCCCGAAGAATTAAAAAGAAGAGCTTATTGTAAATGGCATTCTGGTTCTCATGCCACTAATGATTGTAATGTTTTTCATCGGTGGGTCCAATCGCTGTCAACAAGGGTTGATTGAGTCTTGGTGAAATGCAAATCAACAAAGCCCACTTCCTAGTGAATGTGCTTGAGTGCAACAAACCAACCATCTCGACCGGAGCAAGCTAAATTCATCGTGAGGAATAGTGTGGTTATTGGTGAACCAAGAAAAGATGAGAAGAGGTGGTGAAAGGCCCTAGTTTGGTTTTGGTACTTGAGTGATAACCTAGGTGGACTAACATGTGTTTGATGTGAGATACACAGATGTTTAGTCTATAGGTACACTAGTGGAGAAGTGCTTGATCGGTTTAGGACAGATGGCTATACTATTAAGAGGGAAAAACTTGTTTGCATATCGGTCATCTAGTGCCACTTGAGCGATCTAACTTTGCATGCGTTCCTAGGATCGAGTGGCGGTTGAAAATGAGTTTGAAAATCTTTGCAACATGATTTGTGAAAATTCTAACATGGACTTAAGGTGGTGGTTGTCTCATGGGACAACACTTGAGGTTAGAATGTTTTCAAAGGTTAGTGAAACTTCTTGAGAATGGTTGATACCATTGGAGAAGGCAGTGGTGCAAAAGGCAACGGAGACAACTTTGGTGGGCTACTGCTAGTGGAACCGCTAGGCACCGGTGTGGCTGGTACTGGTGTCCAGAGTGGTGCGTGGGGTGCTGGCATTGGATGGCCCGGCTGGCTAGGTGGTTGGACCACAACGCTGGGCAGTTGGACCACCAATTGGGCTAGAGCACAGGAGTAGGTCATTTGAAGTTTGTGGGCCACACATGTGTGTCTGGTGTGCACCAGATGGAGGGCCACCTGACAGGAGGTCAAGAGGCTAAGTTTTGGCGCTTGTTGGGTCATAGGCCCACCGAACATGTCTGGAGTTTGGGCCGGATGCATCCGACTATTGGTGGGGTGACTTTGCCTAGCGGTGGGAGCGCTGTTATGACCAGTGTGAGCGCTAGGATGAGAGGTTGATGCATGGGATCAGCTATGGTAGGTATCCATTAGGGCTAGCACGATGACCATTGGAGCCATTGGCGGTCTCCAACAGACCAAGCACTAGACCAGCTACAGTCTCCAATGGTAGGTAATGGCTAGTTTAACGGCTAGCTACGAGAAAGGCACTGGACCTGTCCATAGCCCCACCAAACACGTTCGGTGACTGGCACAATGGCTAGCATGTACCCTTGTCCAACCATTTGAGGTGTGTGGGAGTTGAGAAACATACCAAGGGAGTTGAGGCTCCACTCGACTGCTCTCCACATGCATAGTGCTTAGTGAAACACTTAGTGATTAGTGTAGGTGCTTTACAAAGTGCTTAGGCTAGTTAGACCACCACTATTGTGCTTGCTCTAGGTTTAGGCCTAGTGTTTAGTGACGTTTGCATACCTCTTACTCATATGGTGCTTGCACACACTATTGCTATACTCGGAGGGGCTTGTAGTCTTGTGAGATCACACCAACCACTTTGTGGTGCAGCCGCCATCATGTACAAGAGGGAATGAGGCACATGGTAGTTCGGTTGGAAGCTTGATAGTGAAAACGACAGGGAGCAATCCGAGAGAGGTAATCTCGTAGACCCACTTGCGTGTGGGGAAGGGCTCGAGGCTATCCATGGAGTTACCTAATTGAAATCTTGGCCCTTGCTAGGGCATCCTTGTGAGGGGCTCCAACGAGGACTAGGGGGAGCATGAGCTTCTCAATACCTCTATAAAAATATCGGCGTCATCATATAGGAGTTTGCATCTCTATCTCTCCATACGCACAGGAAGTTTGGCCCTTTCGCTTTTAGTTTATGTACCTTGGTTCTGTGTTTTACTTACTGGCTTAGTTTGATAGGCTAGTGATAGGCTTAGAACCTGGGTTGCATAACTCTTTTGCAGTAGAGATAGCAACACACCTAGCAAAACCTTAGTTGCACATCTAGATAGATTATTTCTTGCATAGGTTTTGATTAGGTTATTTTAGAGGCCATAGTTAGAAGTAGTTTTTAGTTGCCTAATTCACCCCCTCTTAGGCATTATGGTTCCTATAGAGGTGTCTGTACCTACCAATGCATGTCATAGGCGTACTAGTTTTATCACAAGGTCTTAGTCAAAGCTTTAGGTTTGAATCATTTGGATGGGAACATCCCTGATCTACTTGTAACGCATGAACACTCCTAGAGGATAAACAATACCATTCACTAGGTCCAAGCCATTATTTAGAAGCTTTCAAAATATAAGTGTCCATGGGAGGAATTTGTTTGTGTCAAAGTTTGTCCTCTTCATGAAGGCTAGAAGACTGAGGAGTTTTTTGATGGCTATCACTCTGATGTGGGGAACAAGTGCCCATATATGAATCTCTAGTGAAATTGTATGTATAGGGATGTGTTTGAGGTTAAGTTGTCTAAGGATGCGACTAAGGGAAAATATTAGATACTATTGATTAGGTGATAGAGGACCTGGTTGGGAAGCTATTGGCTGAGGAGATCAAGCTCATTTGTGAAAAGTTTCCTAACCATCAATGCTAGAACAAGATGTTTTGATGATATCTCTATTTCATAATATGATTGGCTTGTGGTTGCTGATCAAGTTTTTGTGGTGGCTCCTTCTACTCTAGGAGGAAGAGGGAGTCCAAAGGTGCTAGCCCCTCAAAAGCCTCCTAGAGGAAGATGCTAACCTCTAGACCATGAAAAAAGACAATTCAGAGGGGGTGTGTGAAAGGTGTCTACTACTACTGGAGCATCAAAAGTTGCTCAGCATGGCAAAGGTGCTCACTACAAGTCTTCTTAGCATCTCCCTCAGGAGATATTTAGTGGGGAAAAGGATAATTGATTGACACACTACTATTGCTAATGTGCACACCCTACTGACGGTTGAAGTAGGGGAGCACCGCAATGGTCTGGCCACGTGCGTTGAATGAAAACCACTTGCATGTATATATTCTTATCCTATGATCCCTACTAGTATGTCAGGATCATGTAGATTGCTATGCTATAGGATCCGGTAGAAGTCGAGTGATTACCTGCCACTCACGAGAGATAGGAAAGATATTATTGTTACTATATTACTATCACATGGAATATATATGGATGATAATTGGAGATGGGGCGGAATGGTACTTTGGATTTGGTCTTGGTTAGGCATTCAAGTGAGGCTCGGATTGCACTTGTTCCGTCTATGTCGACTGAGGACCGTCCATTGCTATGGATGGTAGTCAGGTCACAGACTTATTATCCTGAGTACATATTTGCTTATGGCAGCGGGAAGGCTCGTTGTGCTCTTGTCGCGGGTTCCGGCTCTTTCCGGACCGACTGATTGAAGGCAGGGAAAGGTGGAGGTCTAAGCACCATACTAAACTAGGTCTCAAGTGTGGGGGCTTGGAGTCCAAGTTTGGGCAGGGACCTAGACCCTATGATAGGAGTGGAATGGGTGGTCTTGTTTGTGCCTAGGGTATAAGCGAGGCGTGTGTTTTGGGGTACCCAGCTGGGATACATTGATTCATGAATCGCTATTTCTGTGAGACGGTACGACTTGGCTATGGTCTAGCACCGTAGTAAGAACTAGAACTTGAAAGGTGATAAAATAGTTCTGATTGCTTACCACCTGCTTGAAAGTAGCATAGGTACTTACATAGAATGGTTAGTTAATGAACTAATGATGACTGCTAATAAAATTGAATATAAGGACGCACATTTAGTAATGCTTCTACTGCAATAACCCACAAGCCAGATAGCCTTGCATATCCTTGGAGTCTTTTATTTTCCTCCTGTTGGGTAAGTCTTGCTGAGTACAATCGAGTACTCAGGGTTTTATTCCCCTGTTGCAGGTGATCGGAGGATACTTAGAGCTGACTCTTATGTGTGGAAACCTCCTGGTGGGCTCAGAGAGGATTCCTTTCACGCTACGACTGTAGTGTTTATTTATAACCCTTACGAAAGGTTTTTATAAGAAAAGATGTATAATCTGCTAGCATCTCTTGTATAAAAATGCATACTATGTTAATGATCCACCATGTCATTAAATTAATCCTGCTTCCTCTGTAACTCTGATAACATTGTTATATTCCATTGTTATAATAAGTTGAGGTAATTCTGGTACTGTAATAAAGTGATGTAAGAAATGACTTAAGAATGTTGTAAGCTTTATTCTTTCATTTATGATCCTGATGGAAAAATATGGATTTTTGAGTTCTTCCTTGGGGTGTGCTTGATGGAACTGCGTAGTTTAGTGTCCTCTCTTGGGTACTTAGTGTCTAATGGAAGACAAGTACTCCTGTGAGGTATTAGATTAGGCGGTTCTACCACAGGTTCTAGAAGTAACTATTGAGGAGTCATAACATCTAAAGTAGCATCATTGTTGTTAATGCATTTCCTGAAGAACCGTAGATCCTTGGTTATGTATGTCATAGCTGGGAATGATCCACTCACAATTGGTGTAGGTGTTATTGGGGTTGCCATTATGGGGCATTCTCTTTATGGTGGAAGTGGCAATGGTAAATGCATTGGATTAGCATTAGTTGGTGGCAAATGTGGAGGAATGCAAAGAAAGGGATTATATCTAGTAGATTGAGAAATAATTTGTGTCATTTGGTACTGATCAGATGGAGGTTGGAGGGAAGTTGATGACTGATTATAAACCTATTATGATGAGGATTCTTAGTAGATTGTAGACAAGGATCAGACTTGTACTTTTCAAGATGTGTGCATAGAACACCATTTAGAAAATCATAGGACTCAATGGAGGCAATTGCCTCAGCAATATCAGAGTCTAATATGATGCTACGATTGTGGGAACATGCATGAAAGGGACCGTGGCGCCTAAGAGGGGGGAGGATGAATTAGGCAACTTAAAAATCTAACTCTAAACTATGGCCTCTTTTTCTAACCCTAACAAAACTTATGTAATAGATAAACTATCTAAATGTGCAACTACGATTTTGCTAGTGTGTTGCTATCTCTACCGCAAAAGGAGTAATACAAAAAATGTAAATGCAGAAGTTAAAGAGCAAGGTAGAGATATGCAAACTCCCATCAATGACTCCAATATTTTTAACGAGGTATCAAGAAGCGCGCAAGCTTCCCCCTAGTCCTTGTTGGAGCCCCTCGCAAGGAATCCCTCGCAAGGGCCAAGCTCTCGGTCGGGTAACTCCGTGGATAGCCTCGGGCCTTCCCCACATGCAAATGGGTCTCCGACGTGCCTTCCGGCAAGCCTCTCCCGGATGCTCCCCGCCGTCTTCACTATCAAGCTTCTGGCCGAAACATCATGGACCTTGTTCCCTCTGGTACACGGTGGCGGCCACACCACAAACACGGTTGGTGTGATCTCGCAAGACTACAAGCCCCTCTGATGTACAACAATGGTGCGCGCAAGCACCGAGTGGAAAGAGGTATGCAAACCACACTAAACACTAGGCCTAAACCTAGAGCAAGCGCATAAGCAGTGGTCTAGTCAACCTAAACACTTCGCAAAAGCACCTACGCTAATCACCTAATAAATCACTAAGCACTATGCAAGTGAAGATCACTAAAATGGTGTATCAACACCCTTGATATGTTTCCTTAGGTCCACACTTCTCATTTGGAAGGTTGGGGGATGTATTTATAAGCCCCACTAAGAAAGTAGTCGTTGGGGATGAAGTCCCGCTTTTCTGCTACTGACCGGACGCTGGAGTCATCCTGATCTGACTTGTCCGATCGTCCCGACCGTTGGAACCACGAACAACTGATCGGATGCTGCCAGCGTCCGGTCACTTGCCACTGGACGCATCTAGTCGCAAGTTCGCTGCTCTAGAACCTCTCCGTACTTGATCGGACGCTACTGTCCTATGTCCGATCGGTTTGCCGCCAGCGTCCGATCCAGTGTCCGGTCGCTGCTGCTGTTGCTGAGCCTCTAATCGGAGCGTCCGGTCGCTTTCCATAAGCGTCCAGTCGCTGCTGCTATTGCCAAGCCTCCTGATCGGAGCGTCCGGTTGTTTTCCTCTGGCATCCGGTCCAGCGTCCGGTCACCTTTGTGAGCTCGTTTCTTCATGATCTTACGTGTGGCTTGGTTCCTATCTTTGTGCTTGGACTTTGCTTGATATATTGGGTCTTCTCTTGTGCTCCTAAGGTCTTGTTTAAGGTGTTGATCATCGGATCATCACGTCGCCTTTGTCCAAGTCACGTCTTGCATCCTATTGAACTACAAAACAATCACTTGCAAATTCATTAGTCCAGTTTGGTTGTGTTGGTCATCAAACACCAAAATTCAAAGTAAATGGGCCTAGGATCCATTTTCCTTACAATCTCCCCCTTTTTGGTGATTGATGACAACACGACCAAAACAAGCAAATAATAAAAATCTTGAATTTAAAACCTATCTACTTGCTAGGATGCAATGCAAGGGGCAAGGTTATATGATGCTAAAAGATACTACTTGTAAGACTATATAAAAACTTATCTTGCCCTTGTAAATGTCCCCATGTGGTATTATGGATTTAAGCCTTGCTTTCTACAAATTCTCCTCATTACATAGGCTAACCCATAATCCACTATCCTCCCTTTTCTTGGATCATTACTATAAATTAATGCTTGCTTTTGGTCCTCTAAATTCTCCCCCTTTGGAATCAAACACCAAAAAGAAAGACATTAGTAGCACAAAGGAGGGTCAAACTTTATGATCCTTTATGTGTAGAGTGAAATAGATCACAAAATTTGACTCTCACATTATATAGACTAAGCTCCCCATAAATATATGCATACATATGATAGAAGGCAAAGCATATGCATAATTGGCAAAGTATTTCACAAGGGAATTTAATCTATATAATGCACGGAGAAAACATATAAATATCAAAATGAAATCAACATGATGATATTGGTTTAGAAATATTGATTTCTATCACTTGCAATCGGTGGTGGATATTTGAAGTATGATGCTTAACTCCGGGGACTCCATTTTCCTTGCAATGAGACTACTACACACATGATAAGCTTGAAAAAGGTGTTAGTCTCAAAGCATCCAACTTGTAGAGTAACCTCCCCCTAAATTTGTGCACACAAGTATGGAATACTTGTAGGAAACATGCACATTGATTTTAGAATAAAAAACACCACTTGAAAGATGACATCACATGAATGTGAGGGTCATTTTCGAAGGCGATATTTGGGAGAAATTATCTACAATTTGGACTTTGGCACATATTAGATGAACAATTGAAGGACAAGCTATGTGATGTGCTCCTAAACAATTTTAAACCATGTAGGATTGCTCCAAGGAATAAGAATAAAACCGAGCAAGCCTACCATATGAAATACCTAGTATGTGCATGACCAAATATATAAGAATGCAAATGCAAACCTAGGCATGAGGAGTAACTAGATGCTAAATGATTCCAATTGTAGGAAAATTTAAATCTAATACCAATTGAAGTAAATTAAATCTAGTTACCTAATATGGGAAGGGGAATTTGGGTTCAAAGTATTTACTAACCCACTTGGCAATGATTTTATCCATCATGATGCACCCCATGAAATGCATCCATACTTTGCCAAGTCTCCAAATTCCCCGAAGTCCATTGAACTTCTCACTTCCTTTTCGGGATCCAAACCTTCTTGGTGCTCTTCATGTTGGAGATGATTTCCTTTGGCACCCAAAAGCGTTTGACCCCATTGTTGGCTTGCTTGTTCACCTTGATGGCCACCACCTTGTCATTTTTCTTCTTCTTTAGCAAGTATGGTGTGGAGGCCTTCTTGTCCACCTTGTTGGTGTAGGTGTTTGAGAGCTTGCTTGTTTTCTTTTTCTCTTTCTTCTTTGCTCCTCCCCCATTCTTCACCTTGCACTCATAGGACTTATGACCTTCCTTGTGGCACACGTAGCAAACCACGGTTTGTCCTTCATCAAGCTTCTTCACTCCCTTGACGGTGTTATCTTGATGAAGTTGGGCTTGCTTCGACTTGCCTTTTACTTGAGTCAAGTCCTTGGTGAGGCGAGCTACTTCTTGCTTGAGTTGCTCATTCTCTTTTGCAACCCCTTATGTACATGTATCTACAACAACTTTCTCAACACAAACTTGGTTGCACAAGGATGAGTCTAAACATAAATCATTACAAGAAGTAGAGGCATCCTTTTTAGACATATTAGAACTTTTCTTTTTAGATGCCTTGGTAGGGGTTGCACCAATGACTTCAAGATTAGCAACTTTATTAGTTAGCTCATCACAATGTTTGCACATAGTTTCCATTTTAGCAAGCAAACTTTTATAAGCATCTTGTAAGCTAGCTAATTTTTCTTTTAATTTTTCATTTTTCTTAACAAGTTGCTCATCATTAATTGTGCATGCATTTGTTGTTGCACTAGCCTTAAGTTGCTCAATTTTAGTAGATAGTTCAACATTGAGATTAGCAAAATTCTCATATTGTTCAAGCAAAGTTTTATATGCTTCTTGTGAACTATCTAGCTTTTCTTTTATTTTTCCGAGTTTCTTTTGTTGACTAGTGCAAACTTTAGCATAATTAAGATTTTGTTGCACAATTTCTTCATAAGAAGGCATTTCATCATCACTATCACTCTCACTAGAGGATAAGCTTTCGTTACCTCATGCCATAAGGCACATACGAGAAGAGCTTGATGATGAGTGCTTGCGCCCTCGCTTCTTGTGATGATGTTCTTCTTCACTTGAAGAATCATCCCATGATCTTATTGATGTGAGGGCTTGGTTCTTGCATGCCTTCTTCTTTGTCTTGGGTGTGGGCTTGTTTGGACAAACTTCAACAAAGTGCCCCAACTCGCCGCATCCATAACATCCTCTTTTTCTTTGCTCATTTCTTTGATTGGTGAAGATGATATCTTGAATTTGGATGGGCACACCCTTGACATTGAGCCTTTGGATCATCTTCTTTACTTTGTTGATAAGTTTGATTGATTCTTCATCAAGGTCGGAGGTGGAGGAGGAAGATTGATCATCATCACTTGAATCTTCTTCATCATCATCATCCTCATCTTCTTCTTCTTCTTCACTTGAGGAGCTTGAGCTTGAGCTTGTCTCAACTTACTTACCCTTCATCTTCTTTTTCTTGCCACATGCAAAAGTTTTGCCTTTGCTTGATGAAGAGGCTTCATCTTGACCCATCTTGCATGACATTTTAAATGCCACTATCTTACCAATGACTATGGTCGGGGTCATGGTGCTCAAGTCCTCCATGTTGTGAAGGATGGTAATGATGCTTGCATATTTCTTTTGTAGTAGCACGGAGATGATCTTCCTCACAATGTCCGCATCATCTAGCTTTGTTAATCCTATAGAATGGATCTCATTGATAATTAGATTCAAACGAGAATATATATCACGAACAAGCTCATCATCATTCATTTCGAAGGAATCAGAATTTTGTTTAGCTAGACAATGTTTTTGCTCACGGACATTACTTGTGCCGCCATGGAGCTCTTAAAGTTTTAACCAAATTTCATGTGCCATATTTAAAGTGAATACTTGGTTAAACACATCTAAGCTAAATGATTCAAACAAGCAATTCTTTGCTCTAGCATTGAAATGAATTTCCTTTTCATCACTCTTCGTGGGTTTATCGAGATTCTTAATGGATTTCATCCCATCACGAGGGACTCTCCAAACTCCCAAATCAATCGCCTCAAGGTAGCAAGCCATTCTAGCTCTATAGTATGAGAAGCTAGTGCCGTCAAAGTGCGGAGGCCTAGAGGTATCCATTCCAACCACTCTAAATAGCGTCGGCTCAACGGTGGTTAAGCCAAATGTCCAAATTGAGCCAACCGGCTCTGATACCAATTGAAAGGGACCGTGACACCTAAGAGGGGGTGAATTAGGCAACATAAAAATCTAACTCTAAACTATAGCCTCTTTTTCTAACCCTAGCAAAACTTATGCAATAGATAAACTATCTAAATGTGCAACTACGGTTTTGTTAGTGTGTTGCTATCTCTACCGCAAAAACAGTAATACAAATAATGTAAATGCCAAAGTTAAAGAGCAAGGTAGAGATATGCAAACTCCCATCGACGACTATAGTATTTTTACTGAGGTATCGAGAAGCACGCAAACTTCTCCCTAGTCCTCGTTGGAGCCCCTCGCAAGGAATCCCTCGCAAGGGCCAAGCTCCTGGTCGGGTAACTCCGTGGATAGCCTAGGGCCTTCCCCACGCGTAAGTGGGTCTCCGATGTGCCTTCCGGTAAGCCTCTCCCGGATGCTCCCCGCTGTCTTCACTATCAAGCTTCCGACCAAAACGCCATGGGCCTTGTTCCCTCCGGTACACGGTGGAGGCCACACCACAAATGTGGTTGGTGTGATCTTGTAAGACTACAAGCCCCAATGATGTACAACAATGGTGCGCGCAAGCACCGAGTGGAAAGAGGTATGCAAACCACACTAAACACTAGGCCTAAACCTAGAGCAAGCGCATAAGCGGTGGTCTAATCAACCTAAGCACTTTGCAAAGCACCTACGCTAATCACCTAAAAAATCACTAAGCACTATGCAAGTGGAGATCACTAAAATGGTGTATCAACACCCTTGATATGATATGTTTCCTTAGCTCCACACTTCTCATTTGGTCGATTGGGGGTTGTATTTATAAGTCCCACTGAGAAAGTACCATTGGGGACGAAGTCCTGCTTTTCTACTACTGACCGGACGCTGGAGTCGTCCTGATCGGACGCGTCCGGTCGTCTCTACCGTTAGAACCACAAACAACTGATCGGACGCGTCCGGTCATAAGTTCGCCGCTCTAGAACCTCTCTATACTCGATCGGATGCTGATGTCTTGCGTCCGATCGGTTTGCCGCCAGCGTCCGGTCGCTATTGCTGTTGCCGAGCCTCTGATCGGAGCATCCGGGCGCTTTCCATTAGCGTCTGGTCCAGCATCCGGTCGCTGCTGCTATTACCGAGCCTCCTGATCGGAGCGTCCGGTTGTTTTCCTCCAGCGTCTGGTTCAGCGTCCGGTCACCTTTGTGAGCTTATTTCTTCATGATCTTGTGTGCGGCTTGGTTCCTATCTTCGTGCTTGGAATTTGCTTGATATCTTGGGTCTTCTCTTGTGCTCCTAAGGTCTTGCTTAAGGTGTTGATCATCGGATCATCACGTCGTCTTTGTCCAAGTCGCGTCTTGAATCCTATTGAACTACAAAACAATCACTTACAAATTCATTAGTCCAATTTGGTTGTGTTGGTTATCAAACACCAAAATCCAAAGTAAATGGTCATAGGGTCCATTTTCCTTACAACGCACACATCCAAGCATGGGCTAAAAGTTCCTGCACAAATATCTCACATGCCTTTGTCATGAAGGTTGGGGTGTCAGATGTCATCATCATTTTACCCTTCTCAGCACAAATGACCTTTTTGAGACAGGTCACGGGGATTGTGCACTCTCCAAAGTTCTCAATCGCCTCAATTTCTTCTTGTTTCTTTATCCAAAATTCTTCTATCATTTGTTGCTTAGACATTGACAAGGGCGTCCTTGGTGATGTACGAATGTTAATTGGACGATCCATTTCTTTCTTGTTTGCGCTTGATAGATTCACCTGGATACATAAAGCACTCGTATAGTTAATGATAAAATAAACTATTGATTCATCTAACAACTTATCAGTTCTATTCTCCTATCTTGCATAGCTTTGGAAAACAACATAGTTTCTCGAAGTACATATATACCTAGAAACAAACATTTATATAAACTACTTTCAAGAATTATAAGATAGATGCTATACCTTAATTGATAAGAGACTTTGAAAGCCATAAGAACTAAAACTCCAAAAAGCACAATAGGTGATCGGTGAGGATGGGCACCGCATATAGTGGCTTTTATAGGAAAACTAAGGGTTGCCTTTTTGTGGAAAATAAAATAGGATAAACTAATATATTAAAAGGTTGTTACTTGTTGATAGATATATTTTTGTTTTTGCTATCCTTTGTAGCTATACACATCTTTTCCGCCGTTTTATCAATACATTCACACATTAGTTAACACATGATGCTATCCATTCATCTTACCCTTGTATCCTTTAGCTATAATCGGTTTGTCGTTTACCATCTTACATGCTTGCTTCTTAATGGTTTCTTTGTTAAAGAAATATAAAAAAACTTTCAGGTTATACTAGATATTACTTGTGTACTTATGTATGACAACTAAGATGATCAAGTGGGCATGGGTGTGCTACTAGTTGGATTCATGCTATATGAGAAATAAAGGTGCTTGTGTAATGCATGGTTCGAGATGAAGCCTGAGTTTCGTGCAAGCTATAAACACTCTCAAAAGGTTACCTTTTTTCTTGCATTGGCACTATTACATTATATGCCAGTTTTTGTGTAAAGGTACACACTTCCTTTCATTTGCTTTACCTTTCTAGTCATTTGATGATAAAGGTTATCTTGTTATTTGGCTCTGTTACTGTGGATGTTTGCTTGCGGTGTAAAGGTATCTGTTTCTAGTCATTTGGTTTATCTTTCTAGTCATTAGGGGAAGAGTTTAACTTGTTATTTGGCTTTATTATAGTTGATGTTTGTTATCAGTGTAAAGGTGCGCTTTCTAGTTATTTGTTTGCTTTATCTTTTGAGTCATTTTAGGAGAAAAGGTTACCTTGTTATTTGGCTCTATTACTGTGGATGTTTGTCTGTGGTGTAAATGTGTGCTTTCTTGTCATTTGCTATTTGGCTCTATTATATGGATATCTATATTTATATCCATCGTACCGTTATATATATATATCCTCTTTAATATAAGTATAGATATAGATAGATATAAATATAAATATAGATATATTTAATTATTAAAATATTTATTATATCTATTATTTTATGACCTTCGCCATTACAAGTGCTATATAATCATATTCTTTACATGTATAGTGATTTTGTTGTACTAAAACAAACGACAAGTAAATAGATATAACTTATCATCAAAATCTCGTAGATATCCGAATGCAAATTCTAATTCGAGATGTCTGTTTTGCATTTGTATTCAATAATATCCGTATTTGTATCTGAATTTGAATTAGAATGTAGTAAATAGTATTATCCGTATTTGATTCCATAATGATCCGATCTGAATCCATCCCTAGTGGTATTCGAGCTCCGCCTTCTAGGACAGCACAGGGAACTTCGTTGTAACCTACTACTATTACGCTCGGTATCAGTTTCACACCAACCACTTCACTCCGTTTTTCTTTGTTCATTCTGCGGCGGCGCTCCAAGGTTGACACCGACGCGTTAGGTCCACACTCGAGTCGTTCCTGATCAAACGAAGGTGAACAACAGCACAAGGGGACCAAGGTGAGCTCATAGGAACAACTAGCTGAACCCCTACCGAGGAGTAGGGCCTTACCCCCAAGTCATGCTCTATTTCGGAGGCGTGATGACCAGCGGCCGCGGAAACACCAAATTTGTCCGCGCCGAGGCACGGCAAAGCCTCGATAGGGGTCGCCTGGCTAGTTGACCCCCTAGGCCACTTGCTGGTGCAAGGAATTGAACTATGACGCTCCGCGCTAAATGAATCGAGAGGCAGAGCGCGCAGTGCACCCGCTGTGGACATGTCGTGGAGAAAAGCGTGCAGATGAGCTCGAGCGGTAGGGCGTGTTAAAACAGGGCTCCGGTCGACGGTGGCAGAGTGAGCTCGTGCACACAGGTTATGAGACTAGGCGGCTTGGCGCGACGCGCATGAATTGGAGCGGCCAGACCCGAGCAAGTCTCACCGGCATTGACTAGCGGGGGCAAGTGACGCAGGACTAGCAGAGAGGCATCACCGTCACCCTATGACTAGGGTCGGTTGACCTAGATGCGGCGGGCGGTGGCACGGGCTCGCGGTAGGTGAGACGTAGGGCAGGGCGACTGTCGCGTCGACAATGGCCACGACCTTGGCTCGACCCCGCGCATGGCTCAGCGGACACTGTGGCGCACGCACACGGCGACAGCGGCGCACGTGATAACCGCACCGCGGTGGTGCCTTGCAGCGCGGCCACCCAGCAGCTACACCGGCGTAGCGCAGTGGCAGCACACCAGCACAGCGCAGCGGTGTGGCACAGCCCTCATGAGCACGTGAACCAAGGCACGGCTCGGCCGGCCTGACACGAGGTGGACACGACTCGCTCGGCCCAAGGCACAGCACGGGCGGCGATGAGACAGCCACCGGCAAGGTCACAAGTGATGTGCATGTGCACCCCCGCGCGATGCCGCACTCCCGAGCACGGTGACCGCGCACACCAGACCAGCCAGCCCGAGGTGAGGTCGTGCATGAGTTTGAAAGCGAAGCAAAAGTTACTAACTATCACAGTTGAGGTTCAACTAACTCCCCTATCGTAAGGTCCACATTGCCAACGACCTAGCAATGCCATCGCCATGACCGGAGAGAACCCAGGGAAGGAGATAGATGGATGCCAATATGAGCTCGTCGCGCTGAACGCCAGTTCACGGACAGAGTGCCAACACGTGGTTTACCACACGTTCCAACGAAGTTGGGAAATTTTTACGAGAGCAACGTGACACTCAACACAACAACCACCTATGCCATGCTCAAGTACTCACTTTGATGCAATCAACAATACAAAAACATGGACCTAGTGTTTAAACATTTTTGTTAGAAATTAAATGTCAAAATAGCATTGTCTTACTACTTTTCCATACTTAGGAAAGTTAAGGATTTCAATTGAGGCTAAGTAACCATTAACTCTTTTGTCTCAATTTTTAATAGATCTAAACCTTGTTAACTTCAACCAACAAATACTTCATGCAATAGTCCATACCTTATACTAACCCGTAGGAGCAAAATATTTAAGCACCATTTAACTATTTTGCTCAATATAATTCACCAAAAATGGTATTTTAACAATAGTTCAAGTGATTTCCGACTTAACGAAAAGAGCTTATCTTAACGTCAAATTTGATTTTTGAGCTCCCAAAACACTAGTTAACAACATTTATTTTTCCAAAAGTTAAAGTAGCATTTCCATCTACTAAACTTGTACTTCAATTTTTATTTAAGTACTAAATACAAGTTATGCTTGATCCTTGTTCCTAGAAATTGTTTTTCACCTCACGTGTGTTATAATTTTTTAACACCAGGAAACTTGTTAGGTTAATCCTTGTCGGACCTAAATCTCGGTGCTAAACAAACTCGTAACACCATGGGTGCTACAGAACCACTACCCAATATTCCAAATAACTGCTACATGAGTACCATTGCTTCTACTGATACATATTTGTGTTGGTAGTGCTAGCACTTGTAATTTTGTTGCTCAAGATGGTGACATGGCATTCCATTTCCCTCAAGTTCCTCTAAAGCCTTTTCAATTATCATCCTCTTCAACAATGGATAGTATTGTTTGCCCTATATATACTGATATCGCTAAATTGAATCATACCAAACTGGATGTTACACATATCGGAAATTCCACACATGACATTAATCCTGAAGCTACTTTCAATGTCAATGATGGTGAACAAAAACATATGGGAGATGAAACCACTGTTGTCAATCATATGAATGTTGCGCATGGAGAGTTAGATGCAGAAGTTGTTACTACTACTAATGTGGGGGCAGATGACAGCAATATAAATTGGGATGAAATTGAAATGGGCAGCAATTCCATGCTGATGGAGTTTTGGAAAGACGTAATGATGGAAGAAGACCCGACACCTTTGCCAGCCACTGTCTCAACCAATGATCATATTGTGCTTCCCAGTGAGCCCTTGTTTAGTTCCACGAATTTGGATTTTGGGGCTACTGTAGTATGTTCGTTTTTATTTGGCAAATAGTGTTCAAACATGGACTAATTAGGCTCAAAACGTTCGTCTCGCAATTTCCCACTAAACTGTGCAATTAGTTTTTCTTTTCGTCTATATTTAATGCTCCATGCATGGGCCGCAAATATTCGATGTGACAGGTACTGTAGCAACGTTTTGGAAGTTGGGATGAAACTAAACGGGCTGATATGTTGGAACTTGGATGTTGTCATGATTCATATCTTCTTGATGACATCATGTCTGATACAAGTACCGATGGAAGGCATAACTAGGATCGATTAAAGGCAGGAAAAGGAAGCAGGAGCATATATATATGTAGTGACAAATGTTTTCTATTTTTATATGTTTGTGTCATATATGGCTTCCCTAATAAATACAAATACACTTGCACTTTATCTAATTTGAGCAATCAATTTTGAGCAAGAGAGAGAAGAGGACACACTAGAGATAAGGTTTGCTTCGTTGAGAGACTCTAACTCAACATGCACATAGACAAACTAGTTGTCGTTGAACCTTGTGAAAAATAGGCCAGTATGGCCGAGACAGCGAATTTTGTTGGTATAAATCTGCCATGGGCTCCTGAAATTTTGGCCCAAACCTATCCGGGGTGTTGGGTTGGTTTCTTTTTCTTCCTGTGGTATGCTGGGTTTTTTCTGAGTTAGGTCAGCTTTCGGTCATCTACTCCAATGGCTGGGGTGGGTAAAAACCATAGCTTGAGTTCACTCGGAGCATTTGTCCGACGCGTTTGGGTTCCGCTTCTGCCGCGTAGCGCCTAGCGCGTATCGGCCGCGGCTGCGGTTACGCACGCGGAACGGCGGCAGGGTACCATCAGGTTGACGTGGTCGCGTGGATCCTTCCCAGTTCTCTTCTCTAATGCGAAAGCGGAGACAAATGCGACCAGTGTAGTGGTGGAAGCGGTTGGGTGGTTGCTGCGACGCGGTTGTTTGTTTGTCATCATGTGCCAAGCAAGGTCAAGGTCAATTGATAATTCTGTCATGGACCCAAATTTGTGTAAGCAGAGTTTCAGCTAAAACAGTGCTAGCTAGATTCATATCTGAATCACACCCTCCTCTTTCTGGTTGCTAAAATGAACACAGCTTTCATGCTAAAAATGTTTCTTTTCCTCCGCGGACAAGCTAGTCTATCGAAAAAGTGAGGCTAGAAGTCCCAAGTCCAACCTCCAACGGTTTTGCGTCTTTGAAAATGCGTTTTTCTGTTGAATTAGTATTAGTCTTCTATTAATTGCTATAGTTTTTTTTTCCTGGATATGCATTGTATTAATCAGAAGAGTTTAAACATACAGACAACGCGCTTTTCGAGCGCCAAAAAGATTGACCTAAAACAGTCGTAGCTGGACCGTCCTATCAATAGACAACACCCAAATTAATTGCTATAGTCATGTGTTACTCTTGAAACTGTTTGACTGTTCGCTTGAACTTATCAGTCTGACTTATTAGTCATGGTACAGTGTTTTTCTCTGAGAACAAATCAGTGAACAGTACCTTTTAGATAAGACTATAGATTTGGCAAGTCGCTTGAACCCAAACTATGACTATTCATTTGGTCTCCATTACCATCTATACTAAAGGTCCATGCACATCATAAGTATATATATAATATACCTCAAAAAAAGTATATATATAATGGCCCCGTTCGCTGATCTGAAACTTGGCTAAAAAACACTGTTCTGACTGGTTTGTTGTGAGAGAAAAATACTGTTCGACTGATTTGATAAATAGTGAACTGTGAGGAGGATCAGCCGGCTAGCTGGAAGAATCCAGACCAGCGAACTGACCCAATAGTTTCCCATTCAGACAACTCCGTCCCCAGCGTTGCAACCAAAGTTGTCCTGCGAGGCAAATGCATTCTACAAATTTTAAAACAACTTAAGTGAACACTAAAATAATGTGCGTATCCATGGATTAAACTCAATTAAGAGCCTGTTCGGTTACGTGGGAATTCCTAGACGCTGTGTTCCTTCGTTGATTTATAGCAGCGGAACGATTCCAAGCGTGAAACGGTCCGGGACGGGCTAGGAACGGGCCCTAAGTAGTTTTCTCCTTAAATTATGGTTTTCTTTTTAATAACCTTTATCAAAAATCAGCATGGACATCATATAGAATATATTTTAGTATAAATTTTAAAAGTCATAACGCACTATATTTCAGAACAAAGAATGTGTAAGCTTGCTCACTCATTTTTTTGAAAGATATGATTGTCACTGGCTTATAATAATAAGGAAAGAAATAGAGTTAGTGCGTGGAGCGTCAATTACATAGCAGACTGCTAGTAGGTGGATACACTTAGGCTGTGTTTAGTTCCTAAAAACTTTTCCAAAAAATACTACAGTAGCCATCACATCGAATCTTACGATACGTGCATGGAGCATTAAATGTAGACGAAAAAAAACTAATTGCATAGTTTGGTTGGAAATCGCGAGACGAACGTTTTGAGCCTAATTAGTCCATGATTGAACACTAATTGTCAAATAAAAACGAAAGTGCTACTGTGGGGGTATTAACCCCTATACCCTTACGGCTAAGCTTGGGCTGGCCCGGATCGATGGGTTCAGTCCACCCGAAAGGCGACGTGCGGCCCAGTTAACCTGATCGGAGTCCCGCACAAGGAATCAAGACGGATTTGGCGACCAAGCAGGATCCTGGTCGGTTAGAATAGGAATCCTTATCCGGCCACATATGGCAATTGTAACTGACTAGGATTAGTTTCCAGATCTGTAACCCTGCCCCCCGGACTATATAAGGCGGGCAGGGGACCCCTCTAAAAAACATCTCTCATTGACATACAGCAATAAAAATCAGACGCAGGACGTAGGTATTACGCCTTCTTGACGGCCGAACCTGGATAAAACCTCGTGTCTGTCTTGCGTCACCGTCTTGTTTGGGGCTTGCGCATCTGTCTGCCGATAATCTACTACCTTGGGCATACCCCTAGGTAGACTGCCGACCATATTTCGTCGACAGTGGCGCGCCAGGTAGGGGGTGTGCGTACTGCTCTCCAAGCAAACAAGATAGTCATCATCTCCGGCTCCATGGCTACGTCCAACGGCCTCACGTTCACCGTCGGCCAGATCACTTGGACCACCGGCCCTGGCGTCTCCATCGCCATGACCGCGGAGGAGGCGTGGATTCAACCCGCGCCGACGACTACTTCACCTGCATCGGCTATGGCTCCGACCACGGTGAACACGGCTCCGACCACGACGAACATGGCTCCGACCACGATGGATCTGGCTCCGACCACGGTACATCTGGCTCTGACCACGCCCACAGCCACGCCAACAACCCGTCATCCGCTTCCCCGCTACAGAGGAAAGCAGATCGACGACACCAACCTGCACGACTCCATCGATCGGGTCGGCATCAAACTCGCTGAAACCCTAGCTCTGGTAAGTACGATTCAAAGCCAACCTAATGAGCAGGTAACAGCTCCCCACAATAGATCTATCCGACCAGCTCGGGCCAGTCATCCTGCACGGCTTGGAACAGATCTTATGGTCGTATCTACTCCTGAGGGGCGCTCCGCTCGTCGCCAGCCAGCCTTCGCGACGGGTCTCCGACTCTGCGAGTACGAAGTCCCGACGGAGAACCACCAGGTCCAGCCCTACGGCCTGCGAAACGCTGCCTCCAGCTACGCGTACAACCTACGACGCCACTCGGACCTATGTCCTATCCACCGATCTCGGCCAAAGCCATGCAACATCGTAAACATGGTCCGGATTGAAGATTATCAAGAAGGATCCGTCCACACAGTCCGAGAGGGTGACTCCAGCTCCTCATCCAGCGTCGCATCCAACGCATCTGTCCACACCGAGCTTCAGCGTCACGAAGATGAAGGCGTCAAATACGATCTGGATCTACCAGACCACGCCCCGGGTTTCCCCCAATTTCTGTCTTTCCCGCCAAGACGAGGGGATTTGATCCATGTTGTCAGCAACGACGAGCCGCCAGCAGTTGGCGAAACAGAACAAGAAAAGACTGCACGCGAAGCACGCAATATTGACCGGTTTAATCGCCGGCAAATCGAAGCTGAAGCAGACCAGGAGGCACGACGCATAAGGCTCCGACCTCGTGACCTCAACAATGCTTTCGACAGGGTGGGGGACAAACAGGTCTTCAAGACCCCAAGCGCCAATGTAGCCGTCGCCATGGCGACAATGCAGCGGTTGCCCAACACTCCCGAGACCCAAGCAGTCCGTGATGACATACAAGCTTATCTGACAGCTGCTATGGCTCAAACCGCAGAGATGAATCAAGCCCGGGCTCCATCCGTTTCTGTCGAATCAAGCCACAGCCGCCAATACTCGAGTCGCTCACAGCCACTCGACCAACGTGGCTCGCGCAATAACGACCCATCAGACAACCGTCAAGGCGGAAACGGTGGTCATGATGGTGGTCGGGACGACAACCGCCGTCGGGAGGATAACCGCCACGACGTTCGAGGCGACAACCGCCGAGATAACCGCGACAATCGCTGTGATAACCACGGTCGCAGGGCTAATCTAGATGGCAATCGAGATCGCCGCGATGGCAATAACGATCTCCGCCATTACCTCGGCGGACGTGATCTGTGTGCTCGCATCAACCAGAGAGCCGATGATCGTGCATCCCATGAAAGCTATCGCCGTATGGAGTATGACACCGCCCACGGTCTGTCGGGTCTGAAGCAGTTCACTCCACACCTGCGCCAAGTCATATGGCCCAAGAATTTCAAGCTCGAGAAGCTTCAGAAGTACGACGGCAAGGAAAACCCCGAATTATGGGTCATGCTCTACGAAACTGCGTGCCGCTCAGCCATGGCCGACGAGCACGTCATGTCTAACTACTTCCCAGTCACTGTTGGTCATGCAGGTCACCAATGGCTGGTTAGCTTGCCAGCGAACTATTTTGACTCTTGGCAGGAGCTCAGGCAGGCCTTCATCGACAATTTCATCGCTACTTGTGAACAACCCGGCAACAAGTATGATCTGCAGCGGATCCGAGATCGGAAGGATGAACCACTGCGCGAGTACGTTCGGCGTTTCTCGGAGATGCGCATCAAGGTCCCATCAATCTCCGACAACAAAGCAATCGAGGCTTTCGTCACCGGCCTCCGCTTCCACGACGCCCTAAGAGACAAGCTCCTCCGGAAGAGACCCGAATCAGTCACAGCGCTTTTGGCCACCGCTAAGAAATACGCGGACGCTGACGACGCTAAAAAGATAATCGTTGAAGAAGCAGCAAGGGTTCCACGCTCCGACCACCCTCCACACCGCGACGATTACCGCAGCAATCGTGGTCGGAACGATAATTTTGACCACCGCAACCAGCGCAACGACTCCCGCGACCACCGTGATCAACGTAATCAGCGGCGCAACCGCCGTGACGATTACAGAAGCAAGCGCGCTCGGGAAGACGACGGCGAGGTCAATACCGTGAAAAAGGGCAGCGGACGTCGAAACTACGAGGATGACTACGCCAAAGCATTGAAGGGACCCTGCCAGCTCCATCCCAAGTCGAACCACACCATGGAGAATTGCTGCGTCCTCAAGACTATCTACACGCGTCAACAGGCTCCGGATACGTCCGACAAGCCTAACGACGCGGGGGAATAGCGCAACGAGGACAACGACGACGACGATGCAGATCCTCGTCATAAATACGTTAAGCCGACTGATCGCGTGCACACCATCATCGGCGGCAAGGTGTCCATTGAGACCAAACGAGAACGCAAGCTGCTCGCCCGCGCTTGCTTGAACGTGGCAAAGACCGACAACCTTCTCACCGATCCGCGGCTTCCTCCGTGGTCTCACCGTGAAATCTGCTTCAGCAGGAAGGACCAATGGGCCGCCATACCCGAGCCAGGGCGTTTTCCCCTAGTCCTCGATCCTTGTATCAACAAGGTTCAATTCGACAGGGTACTGATCGACGGCGGCAGCTCCATTGATATACTGTTCAAGAACAGCCTGCCCGCTCTGAAAATAGCCCAGGCGGACTTGAAGCCGTACGAGGCACAGTTCTGGGGCGTTCTCCCCGGACAGAGCTCCACACCTCTCGGGCAGATCACGCTACCTGTGCAGTTTGGGACTCCGGACCACTTCCGCACCGACTACGTCAACTTCGTGGTCGCTGATTTCGATGGCACCTACCATGCTATTCTTGGTCGATCGTCGCTCACCAAGTTCATGGCCATACCTCATTACAGGTATCTGGTGCTCAAGATGCCTACTGAGAAAGGAGTTTTAACCCTCAGGGGCAACGTATACGCAGCTTATACCTGCGAGGATGACAGCTTCAAAATAGCAGAGGCCCACGACCTCTCTATTCGCATGGCCGAGACCATGCTCGACGCTAAGAAGACCCCGGCCGACCACTTGGAGATCCCAGAGCTCAAGGCTCCGCGCAAGAACATCAGATCCAAGGAGCACAAGACGATCCAGCTGGTCGAGGGCGATCCCAGCAAAACGGCCCTCATCGGGGCCGACCTGGATCCCAAATAGGAAGACGCGCTCGTCAAGTTCTTGAGGGGCAACGTGGATGTGTTTGCATGGAAACCTTCCGACATGCCCGGTGTACCTCGAGACTTGATTGAGCACTCCTTAAATGTCAACAGCAAAGCCAAACCAATCAAGCAGAAGCTACGACGGTTTGCTCGCGACAAAAAGGAGGCGATTAGGGTAGAAGTTACACGGCTTTTGGCAGCCGGATTTATCAAAGAAGTGTATCATCCGGAATGGTTAGCCAACCCGGTTCTTGTACGCAAAAAGAATAATGAATGGAGAATGTGCGTTGATTACACTGATCTCAACAAACACTGCCCTAAGGACCCCTTTAGCTTACCTCGCATAGACGAGGTCGTAGATTCAACCGCCGGTTGCGAGCTGCTTTCCTTTCTCGATTGCTACTCTGGTTATCACCAGATCGCTCTCAAAAAGGACGACCAGATCAAGACATCTTTCATCACGCCTTTTGGCGCCTACTGCTACACGACTATGTCGTTCGGGCTCAAAAACGCCGGTGCTACCTACCAACGCGCTATACAGGCCTGCCTCAACGACGAGATAAAAGACGGCCTCATCGAGGCTTACGTCGACGATGTAGTTGTCAAAACCAAGGAAGCACATACCCTTGTTGACAATCTGGAACGCACCTTCGCAGCCCTTAATACGTTCCAATGGAAATTAAACCCAAAGAAGTGCATCTTTGGTGTCCCTTCTGGCATATTGCTCGGCAACGTCGTCAGTTACGACGGCATACGCCCTAACCCGGAGAAAGTCAAAGCTGTCTTAGACATGAAGCCCCCAAAAAAGGTGAAGGATGTCCAGAAGCTCACCGGCTGCATGGCTGCTCTAAGCCGTTTCATATCAAGATTAGGAGAAAAAGGACTACCGTTCTTCAAACTGCTCAAATCATCCGAGAAGTTTGAGTGGTCGGAGGAGGCAGACGCTGCCTTCACGCAGCTGAAACAATACCTCACGTCACCTCCGGTACTTACCGCTCCTAGAGAAGACGAAACTCTCCTACTTTACATTGCGGCAACCGATCGGGTGGTTTCCACTACAATGGTGGTCGAGCGCGACGAGCCGGGCCACGCCTACAAGGTACAGCGGCCAATTTATTTCATTAGTGAGGTACTCAACGAATCCAAGACCAGGTACCCATAGATTCAGAAACTGCTCTACGCCATACTGATAACATCCCGAAAGTTGAGACATTACTTCGACGGATATCGTGTGGTGGTCATGACCGAGTATCCTTTGGGGGACATCATTCGCAATAAGGATGCGAACGGGCGCATCGTCAAATGGGCAATGGAGCTATGCCCCTTTTCCTTGGAATTTGCAAGCCGTACTACAATCAAGTCTCAGGCACTCGTCGATTTCATCGTCGAGTGGACAGACTTTAGCACGCCTGCCTCTCCGGGATCCGACGAATATTGGACGATGTACTTCGACGGTTCTCTCAACACTGACGGTGCGGGAGCAGGAGTTCTTTTTGTATCACCATCCAAGGAGCAGCTCCGGTACGTCCTCAGGATTTATTTCCCAGCATCTAATAATGCCGCCGAGTATGAAGCATGCCTGCATTGTCTACGCATTGCGGTTGAGCTTGGAGTTAAACGTCTCTATGTCTACGGAGATTCAGCTCTGGTCATCAACCAACTCAACAAAGACTAGGACACAACCAGTGAAAAGATGGACGCATATTGCAAATCGATAAGAAAGCTGGAAGGCAGGTTCTATGGCATCGAGTACATACATGTGGTCCGGGACAAGAACCAGGCAGCGGATGCGTTGTCAAAGTTAGGATCATCCCGAGCCAAAATCCCACATGGCGTATTCGTCCAAGACCTGCTCACGCCTTCCATTGAAGACGAAGATTCAACAACCGACAAAGTTTCAGACCAGCAATTAGTGGCTATGGTTCCGGCGCCGATCACAACCGAGCCGCTTCCGACCACTCATGAGCCGG
This sequence comes from Miscanthus floridulus, assembly GCF_019320115.1. Classification (NCBI taxonomy): domain Eukaryota; kingdom Viridiplantae; phylum Streptophyta; class Magnoliopsida; order Poales; family Poaceae; genus Miscanthus; species Miscanthus floridulus. The sequence continues at coordinate 21,364,949 of NC_089593.1, read as the reverse complement.
ACTGGAGAACGCCTTTCATCAAGTACTTGACAGATGGTAGCGGTTATGTCGATCGAACAGAAAATGAGCGCCTGATGCGTTGTAGTAAGCAGTATCTGCTCGTCGATGGCAAGTTATGGCGCAAAAACGCTAAGGAGGAAATCTTGATGAAGTGTATAACCCAGGAGGAGGGCGAGCATCTCCTAGACCAAATCCACTCTGGCTCCTGCAGCAACCACGCGGCCTCAAGAACACTGGTCGGTAAGGCTTTTCGAGCAGGTTTCTATTGGCCGTCAGTAGTGGCCGACACAGAGAAGCTAGTCCGCCGCTGCGAGGGTTGTCAGTTCTTCTCCAAGAGAATCCATGTACCAGCACATGAGATCCAGACGATTCCAGCCTCTTGGCCCTTCGCATGCTGGGGACTGGACATGATCGGGCCTTTCAAACCAGCTCCTAGGAAATTTACATGCGTCTTCGTGTTAATTGATAAGTTTTCTAAGTGGATAGAATACATGCCTCTGGTACAAGCATCTTCAGAGAAAGCTATCACATTCCTCGACCAGGTCATCCACCGTTTCGGCGTGCCCAACAGCATCATTACTGATCTGGGAACTCAGTTCACCGGGAACGCTTTTTGGGACTTCTGCGATGAAAGAAGCATAGTTGTAAAATACGTCTCGGTGGCGCATCCTAGGGCTAACGGACAAGTCGAGCGGGCAAATGGCATGATCTTGGATGCATTGAAGAAGAGGATGTATAGAGAAAACGATAAAGCTCCTGGAAGATGGCTCAAGGAGTTACCAGCCGTTGTCTAGGGCCTCCAAACTCAGCCCAGTCGTAACACCGGCGTCTCACCATACTTTATGGTTTACGGCGCTGAGGCAGTCCTTCCACCAGATATAGCTTTTAGATCAGCACGGGTAGAAAACTTCGACGAAGGCAAGGTCAACGAAGTACGGGAGCTAGAAGTTAACAGCGCAGAAGAGAAAAGGCTTGATTCTTGCGTACGCACGGCCAAATACCTTGCTGTTTTGCGCAGGTACTACAACAAGACCGTTAAAGAGCGTTTCTTCGTGGTCGGGGACCTAGTCCTGAAGTGGAAGACGAACCAGGCCGGTGTCCACAAACTCGCAACCCCATGGGAGGGACCCTTCATGATCAAGGAAGTCACACGTCCAACGTCTTACAGGTTAGCTCATCTAGACGGCACGGACGTACCGAACTCATGGCACATCGACAAGCTTAGACGCTTCTGTGCCTAACTACTGAGATATGTACTCTACTTGTATTTTCGATTTACTTTACTAAAGCAACTATGATTTCTCCGACCACTCTAATGTGTCACTCTGAATTTTATGGTTATTCTAACTTAAGCCAGTACAAGCCGACCACCACTCCTTCTACGGTTTTCGGAGCAGGCCCTGTCTCCGGTTCCTCCCAACACGTGCATGGGATCCGCTCTCTACGTTGCGGGTGATCGGCAGGTCCCCCCTGGTTTGACTTGTCTGCATCCACGTGTGCACAGGTCATAGTACCTCATACTCCGACCACATGCCAGACTAGGGCCGCACAAACTTTTCAGGATGACGTGTCGAGCAAAACGGTACAACTAAACAGAACATTAACGCGTTCCCACTTAGTTACACCAACAAAAAATTTCAAGCTTAAAGTGTGTTTTGTATAAAACAAACAAGCTTATAATGATATACAGTTACGTTATTACAAGCTTGCCTGAAAAGGCTCAAGTTTACAATAACACAACTATGTCCTCCTTCTATAGCTCTAAGCCTATTACATTGGCTAGTCGGGGCGCATGGCATTTACTGCTCGCTGCCTCTGATACCCTACTCGAGTCTCGGGGACTCTAGAGCTAGTCAAGCTGAAGGGGATGGCCCCGCCAGTGCCTGGCTGGTCGAGACCGCAGGCTTCGTTGGTTGGCTTGCAGCTGGTGGCATTTCCAGCTGGCTTGTCGATGGCATACCCTGCACAGGTGCTGTCCCACCTCCGCACAGGTTAATATCGCCAATTATCTTTGACGACAAGTCTAGCTAGGCCGTCCAAAGCTCTTCGGCCTTGTCTGGGTCTATCTCCTTCGGGTACCCAGCCTCCAAGCGTTTGAGATCGATCAGGGGGTAGTGAGCACGCACCATGCTTAGCACATGAGCACCCGTGTACTCACCCGCCTCCTTCACGAAGTCTTGGAACCATCCCCATGCTTGCTTGCATCTCTCGACCAGTCCGAGCTGAGGCGTCCTTAGCTCTTCCTCTATGAGCGCTGGGTCGATAAGGTCGAGGACGGGCATAATGCCAGTTGCCATTTCTTGGCACCGCTTGCTCCACGTGTCCCGCTCCTCGGTGGCCTTAAGGCATTGTGCTTTCCAGTCGTCACGCTCCTTGATCACGGCCTCAAGGTGCCTCTTGGCATTGACTTTCAAAACTAAAAACAGTACAAGACATCAAACGTGATGACACGACAAGGCAATGTGGGCAATTGAATCAGAAAGGTGGTCTGGAGTGCTTACTTTTCAGGTCGTCCTTCATTCTGTTAGTGTGGTCTTGGAGTTCCGACTGGCGGCGTGCCAGTTTCTCGTTGTCCTCCTTCAGGCGACCACATTCTGCAAGCGCACGGCTGTTCTCCCCCTGGAGGCGGGTCATTTCAGCTTCTAAACCTACATTACAGCTATTACTGTCAAGAACAAAATAACACAAGTCCCGCACTTGTTATGATACAGTGAACACTTACCTGTTTTCTCCTGTTCTTTGTTTTTGAGCTGGCCGACCAGGTTTTGGTTCTGTGCTTCTCGGACTGTCCTCTCCTGGTCGGCGGCTTCAAGTTGGTGCCGTAGGCGTTCCACTTCAGCCGTCAGCTCCTTATTGGTCGTCGTGATTCCTTCTATCTGGTCGAAGCACCTTTTTCGATATCTGGCAGTTTTCATCAAGTCCTGCATTCAGACAAGCTACGTCAGACAGTTCGACTACACAACAGGGTCAAAGGACTCAAGCCAAATATACCTGGACTTCCGTCACCAGACGCTTGGCCGCCCGTTCGACTCTTAAGGTCTCTTCGACCTCTGGGATTTCCTCGTGCATGACCCATTCGTCGTTCTGATAGCGCGACACATATATATGTTGTCGCCTATCTTGGGGACGGCCCAGGACTTCTTCCACTTCTTCCTCTTCAGCCTCCTGTTCGGGAGGCGGCACTGGTCTGGAGTTCTCAGACTCCACGACCACCAGGGCTTTCCCACGGGCCGTCGCGTCGGCAACCATGTTCTGGGCAACTTCTGGTTGCTGCCCCTCGGCTATATCCAGCTTCCTTGGTGTCGTGGTATCCGCCTCAGCAGGTTTCGTGCTTGAAGCACTTGTATTCTGCTCAGTTGTCTTCCCGACCAGCTGCTCGGGGACTGGCGTCTGGTTGTCCACCTGCTGAGGCTCAGGCGGAGTCCCTGCCATGGGCTCCTCCACGGCTGGTTGCTGAGCAGTTTGTCCTGCTGTTGTTGGTGAGGACGTTCCACACCCAGTTAGCTGGTCGGGGCTTTCGGTGGAAGCCGATCTGATGAATTCAGAGACAAATTCAGAAGACAATAGCATCCAATGCAAAATGCAAAGCTTACATAAAAAATATAGATACTTACAGTTTCGACTTGCGGAAGGATGTGGCGAAGGAACGTCTCCTCGACCGCCCCTGCTCCGCTTGCTCGGCAGTTTCCACTGGGACTTGTTCAACCTCCGGTACGGGCGTCGGAGTATGATGTGGCATGTTTCCTTCATCTCTCCTCTGTGTCGCAGTGGTCGGTGCTGTGACCACTGCTGGCCTAGAGGAGCCACCCTGCTCCGACGGTCCCACCTGCCTTCTCCTCTTTCGGGGGACGAGCCGGAAGATGTCCGCATCCTCTGCTTCGTCATTCGACAGGGGGAAGATGGCTTGACGTCGTTTGCTGGCAGCCGGATGCTTGCCAGCGGCTCTGGTCGAGGCGTCCTCTACGGTCTCGAGAACCGCCCAGTGAACGTCGTCGGTCCTGGCGCTGGTCTGGGCGGCTGGGCCGGTAGCTTGCGGCCATTCTACACCGGGGGGAGGCGACACGAACACTTCTGCTCGGTCACGGCCATTACACTGAGACACAAAATGAAGGAAAAGACAGTTATTTTCTTGATACAACATGACTCTACAGTTAAAAGGAGGCGTCATTTACCTTTGGGGGAGGACGAGCCAGCTTGAAGGCGTGCTCGATGGCGTTCAGTGCAACATAATTGGGATCGGCCAGGTTGAACAGCTCTCCAATCCTGGCCTTGATCTCCATCTTGTCGAGCGGCTCCTTCCTGGTCCTCGTTGGATCAGCGCCTCCTTGGTACTCGAAGCCAGGATGAATCCTTTTCTGGCAGGGTTGAATTCTTCGGCTAATGAAGTTACCGACCACGCTCGGGCCATCAAGCCTTCCCCACGGGATCATGCCGAGCAGTTCGGCGATCTGCTCCAAGTTTTCGGGCTTCTCTGACCAGCTACTTTTCTTCTCTGGAATCAGCCCCACATCGCACAGAGTGATGGTGTTCGGCTCTTCACGGATGTAGAACCATTTCTTGTACCACTCGTCCAATGAGGTGTTCCAGGGGCAGTGCAGGTATTGAGCCTTCATGCCGTCACGCAGGTTCAGGTAGACGCCTCCGGCGATCTTCGAGCCACCGCTTCCTTTCTTCCGAAGACAAAACAGGTGGCGAAAGAGGTCGAAATGGGGCTGGAAGCCACCATAAGCCTCGCAGAGATGGATGAAGGTAGAGACAAGAAGAATCGAGTTGGGATGCAGATTGCAAATCCCAATCTCGTAGTACAAGCAGAGACCCTGAAGGAAAGGGTGCACTGGAATCCCAAAACCCCGTTTGAAGAAGTCTTCAAAGACCACAATCTCACCTGGTTGTGGATCGGGGAAGCTTTCTCCTTCCGGCGCACGCCATCCCGCAAGTGCCTTGTTGTGGAGCACTCCCATGGCGACGAGGTCCTCGATGGTCTGCTCGTTGCTCCGCGACTTCCACCATTCCTTCGCCATGACCCCGCCTTTCTTCTAGGCGTCTCTCTTCGCCATTAGTTCGTCCTTACTAAGTGGGTGGATGCGGGAGACCGAGGGGATTGGCGATGATTTTTGGGGGAATAGGGTTTCGGCAGGAGGAAGAAGAAGGTTGTGGCGGCGGATGGCAATGGGGAACGGTGTGAGTAACTTACCAGATCTACATTATATAAAACAAAGAGCACCGTCGTTTCGTCCGCCCGAGAATATTGGGAGTCGTGCGCACGCGCCGCAGACGGTTGTTCACACAACCTCGAAATCTGCGCCAATAAACGCGCTCCTTCGTTAACAGTGTACGCGCCTCTTCATTGATTGTGTAAGAGGGCCCACACTGACACACCTCAATACAGGTGTCAACCGACTGTTTGCAAAAAAAAAAGACAGAATGACGTACTACACCTATTTACTTTTTTGACCAGACGTGTCAGACTGGACTTGGCAAAGAATAGAAAAATAAGTACACCAAATAATAGTACAAGCAGCGCAAGTGATCGTGGATTTGCCCAGACCACTACTGTGCTTGGATACTTCCCAGACCACTTTTGTGCTCAGGGACTGCTCCGACCACGGCCGCGCCCGGGAACTACTATGACCACCGCCGTGCTCGGGGACTCTCCCGACCACTTCTTATAGTTTTGCTCTCCTCAGCTACATGTGATTTGTACTCACATACAGTTAAGAGACATTTCTTTAGACCTTGCTACAAGGCTCATACATCGCCTTCCAGCAAGCTCGGGGACTAAGTGGGCACACTTCACCTTGCGGTGAATGTGTTTGTTTAAATCGACCCCTGTGCTCTGAATTATTATAAGGATTATTAATATGCTCGGGGACTGCCCCGACCACTGCTTGAATAATGGTTCTCCTTGGCTACATGTGATTTATACTCACATACAGTTAAGAGACATTTCTTTAGACCTTGCTACAAGGCTCATACCTCGCCTTCCAGCAAGCTCGAGGACTACATCGGTACGATGCACCTGTTGGTGCATTTCGTATCGCCTGTACGACGATTGGATTCTCAATTTAACTGGGAATTCTTTTTAGACCCTGGCACCACGTGCCTAAGTCACCTACTACCAGGCTCGGAGACTAAGTGGGCACACTTCACCTTGCGGTGAATGTGTTTGTTTTCCGACCCCTACGCTTCTGATGTTCAAGGACGTTATGCTTCAAGACCACTTACATTTCTTATCAGAAATACAAGTGGGCACACTTCTCAGGACAGAAATCTTTTTCTTTTTTCTTAAAGAGCACCATACATTCTTCGGACAACCTACTTCTCCGGTGATGACGGTGGTCGGAGGCGTCAAGGATTCAAGCCTCGTTTGTCGGAGAAGGTTAAAATGGCGTGTCGCAGCATAATACATGATGCTCGGGGACTAGCTGTGGGGGTATTAACCCCTATACCCTTACGGCTAAGCTTGGGCTGGCCCGGATCGATGGGTTCAGTCCACCCGAAAGGCGACGTGCGGCCCAGTTAACCTGATCGGAGTCCCGCACAAGGAATCAAGACGGATTTGGCGACCAAGCAGGATCCTGGTCGGTTAGAATAGGAATCCTTATCCGGCCATATATGGCAATTGTAACTGACTAGGATTAGTTTCCAGATCTGTAACCCTGCCCCCCGGACTATATAAGGCGGGCAGGGGACCCCTCTAAAAAACATCTCTCATTGACATACAGCAATAAAAATCAGACGCAGGACGTAGGTATTACGCCTTCTTGGCGGCCGAACCTGGATAAAACCTTCGTGTCTGTCTTGCGTCACCGTCTTGTTTGGGGCTTGCGCATCTGTCTGCCGATAATCTACTACCTTGGGCATACCCCTAGGTAGACTGCCGACCATATTTCGTCGACAGCTACAGTAGCCAAATTTCCAAATTTCGCGAACTAAACACAGCCTTATTTTCTTATTAGCTACTCCCTCCGTCCTAGAAAGAATGACATTATGGGGTGTGTGCCTATCAAACTTTCTTAAGTTATATTGAATTTATAGAAAATACTAGTAACATTTATATCTTCAAATATATTTTATAATTTATCTAATAATACTAATTATGCACTATAAATATTAATATTTTCTTATATACACTCCGTTAAAGTAAAAAATGTCTGACTTCACGGAAAGTGAGAATGACATTCTTTATGGGATGGAGGGAGTATTACTCAATAGATGTCTATCCACCATGAGTTTAAGGCACATTTGGTTCTAGCAACGCCTCGCCTCACCTGGCTAACACTGACAACCAGGTGCTCACCCAGCCCAGCAAACCAATTTCACTCTCTCGCACGAGCAAGCCAGATCTCGCTTGCTAAGGCTCCTAGGCACGCAGGGCAAAGACCCAAACATCTGAACTCACCCAATCCTTGAACCTTGATTGGCAAGGCCAAACAGTGCCGAGCAAAGTCCAAACGTGCCCTAAGATCTTTGGCCCCCACTGAGCTTGCCTACTCATTGTATTTTTCTCTAAAACTTTTGTTAAAAGGAATATAAATTTATAATAATTACCCCTTTCGACATTAAAACATGGACACACTTTTACGAATTACACAAGTACAGACGCAGACACTCAACACGCACGCACACTCACTCCTATAAACACACGTACGCAAATCTAACCCCTATGAGCACATCCGAAAGACTGTGCCGCACATCTCGAGATTGTCGCAGTCACCATATGTGCCTCGCTGTCGACGGGGACATCGCCTACCACTGAAAGCACAACGCCGTTAAATCCTAAAATAAATCTAAGAAAATGCGAACATCCATACCAAGTCAAAGTACTTGAATCCGAGTAGGTAGGTTTAAAAAAAAAAAACCAAACCATCTGAGGTAGGCTCAGTTAGCAACGTTGACACGCTTTTACTAAACTTTGAATTAGGCTCAGTTAGCAACGTGGACACGCTTTTACTAAACTTTGAATTGGCTAGCTTTACATCTGAATCGTTTGATGAAACCATAAAAAATCATACACCTATAATTAAGAAATAATCTACTATATAGGTCCATGTCCAAAGCAGTAGGCAGAGCACTGCATAAAAGTACTCCCATCTCAACAGGCCAAACCCAAATCACAGCTCACAGTCTCACACGAGCTCACCTCCCTCCCTCCCACTCCTTGGCATCGTACCGTTGACCAAGACCAGCCGGCGACGCCGAGGCAGCCGCAGGCTCCCCGGCTCCTCCTGCTGCAGCCACCATGTCCGGCAGCGGCAGCCGCAGCCGCGAGAAGAACTGCTGCGGCAGCTGCTGCACGCTGCTCGTCTCCCTAGGCGTCGTCGTGCTCATCTACTGGGCCATCTTCCAGCCGCACCAGATACGCGCCAGGGTGGACTACGCCGAGCTCTCCAACCTCACCGTCTCCAACTCCTCCTCCTCCGCCGCCGCTGTCGCGGTGTCCTACCACGTCGCAGTGAACCTGAGCCTGTACAACCCCAGCAAGCGCGTCAACATCTACTACGACACCCTGGACGCCGAGCTCCGGTACCGCGGCGCCGTCCTGAGCCCGGCCGCGACCGCGACCGCGGCTGCGTCCCCCGCCGAGTTCTACCAGCGCCGGAAGGCCGAGCAGGTGGTGAGCCTCGTGTTCGACGGGAAGGGCGTCGCCGTCCCCGGCGACGACGTCGGGAAGCAGCTGGAGCGCGAGGTGAAGGCCGGCGTGAAGCTGGACCTGGAGCTCCACGTCGACGCGCGGGTGAGGTACGTGTTCGGGAGCATCAAGATACGGCAGAAGCCGACGGTCTGGTGCGCGCTCAGCATCGCGGTGCCGTCGACGGCGGGCGGCATGGGCATTCTTGGCTCCGGCGACTGGTGCTGGGTCAAGTACCGGTGATGATTGGGTTGGGTTCGCTTGTTAATTGTTATGGTGGATTGTTCAGTGGCCGGTTTTTGTCTGATTTATTGTTCAGAGATTGATTGATACAGTATTGTTTTGGGTTAATTGTTGGTGTGTAAAGCTGATTGTGCTATTGCATTATTCATTTGTGAGTGGTTACAAATAAAAATCACATCAACAAGTGTCTGGTCTGCAATTCCAGCCTGAACATGGCTACTTCTACTGTCAGCTTCTTACAGCCCGCAACTGGGTCTTATAAAACTTGGGCCTCCTCTTGCATTTGCATTGATTGGAGGCTTAGGTCTCAGCAGCCAGGTGTTTAGCCTTGCGATTAGTATTAGTAGTTGGTTCATCCAGACCAGCAAATGCAGCTCACTCGGTTTCTTCCTCGGCTAGGCCACAGTTTGTGCGGCCGTTGACGTGAAATTTCTCTAGTCAACGGGCCGGACTGTGCTCGGTTCCTGTTGTTGCCAAGCCACGAGACGTCGACAACGACACGCCAGGCTGGCAAGGCCACACACGACACGAGTGCGCACTTCAGGGCCAGCCCGACCGGTCGTACATATGCGTCCCCGCGTGTGCTTTCTTGCAAATGACGGCGATGAGCTGTTCTGGATTTGAACGCGCGCGGCGCGGTAGCTGTTCTGGAGGAGCTCCCCAGGTGAATTTGTGCCAAACGGACCCAACCTCAACCAAACAGGATATAAGAACCGTCGCACCGTTGCTACTAATGAAACAGAGAAATTGAACATGTTAACATAAAAAAAACATATGAGCATAGATACATGAATAGTAGGAAAGTGTGCAGAGTTCAGCTGTTTCTAAAGAGCTATGTACTTAAGTTTTTTTTTATCATTTTTCCTCTTTCTTTCGGTATGAAATTAGATATGAGTTTACAAGTTGAAATATTTAATATAAGTTATCAGATCAGATTTGATATGATTAGCAACGTAAAATGGAGACAAAGTTAACATCAAAGTTGTAGTACTCGACAAGATTTATAAGTTTGCAGTTAACATAGTTAAAAGAATGGAGTCAACTATATATAGCCCAATCTGTTATGTAGCTCAGTTGGTAGGTGCACGCGTTTGAGGCAAATATGAAAATTGAGATCTCAAAAGTTTGAATCCGGGAAATCACATATTGATATTGATGGTCTTTTTGTGGTAAAGATAAGATAAAGATAAAGAATTTGGCATGACACTTTTTTCGGACCTACCCAAACCCGATCTACTCGGCGTATGATCAGGTCTACACAAAACCAATAGGATTTGCTGGCGCCCAGACGCCCGATGGGATAGGATTCCGTCGGATGGCGGCCCATTAGAAAATGCCATCGCGCAACCCCGGCTTCGGTCGCCAGCTCGTCCGCCCACGCCTGCCGATGCGCCGTTCGCTGCTGCACACGCGCGTCCATCCCCGTCCGCCTCGTCCCGCCCCCGTATGCCTCGCCCCGCCCCACGCCGCCGCTCCTTTCCCCTGACCCCCTCCTCTCTCTCTCTCTCTCATCTCTCTCTCTCTCTCTCTCTCTCTCTCTCTCTCTCTCTCTCTCTCTCTCTCTCTCTCTCCGCGTGGGCGGGACCCCGGAGCCGGGATGAGGATGAGCACGCCCCGTCCGCAGGACCCAAGCGCGCCGCACACCCCATTCGCCGGCTCTCGGCGCCCAGGCCATGCCCCCATGACTCTCTGAACATACCTCTTGAAACATAAAGCACTTAAAATGCAACATACGTATGAAAGTAGATGAAATATGTGGAACATGCACTTGCAACATGTGTGTGAAACATATGCAACATTCAGATAAACACTTGCAACAGGAAAACACTTATTGCAACATAAGACTAAAATAGGTAAAACATTTCGAACATACTCTTGCAACATTGTGTGAAACATGTGCGACGTCTATATTTAAAATGCTTGCAACATACGTCTGAAACATATGAAACATTTTGAACAAACGCTTGTAACATGCCTCTGAAACGCTTGCAACATATGCAACATCCCGATATACTTTGCAACGTCCATATGAAAACTTGCAACATACCTCTAATAACATCTGAAACACTTAAAACATACATTTACAACATAGGGGGAGAGAGAGGTCAGGGCCAGTTGATTCCAGCCTCGGAGTGGGAGCCGACGCCAAGCAGCCGTGCGCGAGCACCACCAGCACGGCCCATGCTCGCGGGTACCCTTGGCTCGGTGGGACCGACCCGAGGTGCGCGACAGCACCACTAGCACTAGCGGAGGTGGGCGGCATGCCCGACGACGCGGGTTGGACTGCGGGAGCAAGGAGCGAGAGCGCGCGGGTGAGGTGTGCGACAAGCAGGAGCAAGGAGCGAGCAGCGCAGGATGAGGGCGCACGAGGGGAGATGGGCGCTGCGGCGAATGTGGGTGGGATGGGCAGATGGCCGCACGGCGTTGTGAAGCGTGCGATGGGCCATACTATTTCAGCGAACGAATAATATTTTTTCTCTCATAACAAATCAGGAAACAGTACTTTCAGCCATGGCTTTTCAGCAAAGCCTCAGTAACCTCCATTTGCCATTTGTTGTGTGCTACTCATTGCATTGCTGCTAGCTGTTGATGACTGTGCCAAAGCTTGCACCATGTTCGCTTGAGCTACTTGTTAGCCATAAAACAATGTTTTTCTCTTATAATATTTTAGCATAAGCGTTAGCATAAGTCAAATTTCAGGATAATCGATCAGGGTGTTGATCAGTGGTATCCTTCTTTTCCACGTGATTGATAGCTGCTCGCTGTCCCATTTGTCATTTGAGATGGCACATGACAGGATGGCTTGCGGGCTTGCTGGCCCTTGTGGAAGCTAGGCCCCTGGTATAGCGCCCAAAGACCGAAGCCCTCGGTGGCCTGAGCCCGCATTGCCACCGTAGGACTAGGACCGAAAGCGATGCGAATCGATCAGGGTGTGTCGGTGTTTCTGTTTCGGCTGCACGGGCTCTGACTAGGCCAACTTTGGAGAAGAGCGCAACGAGACCCAGCTTGCATTGGGCTTGAAGCCTTGAACCAAGCTGCTGGCCCGGCCCATTTTATATTGCAGCGTTATATATGCGGCCTTGAAGAAGAGATCGAACTGCCACTGTTCCCAGGCATGCATCATGGAAAAAAAAAATTGTACGCGGCACTGTCGCATTGTAGACTGCCGTGCGACACGGCCTGGATGCCGTCCACGTACTGATCCTGAGAGCATCTCGCGGAAGCCCCGTACCCGCGTGATAAGCCTCCGCACTTTGATTCACATGCCAAATCGAAGAATGAGCCCCCCAGGCCCCAAAATCGATGGCCAAATTGATTCGGCAGTCGTCGCCAAAAGAACGTATGCACAGGCGCCTCTCCATGGACTCCATCCGGCTTCCTGCGTGCCTGAGCTCACCGCGTGACGCTGCCCAGGTCCGGCGCCTCGACGAGTTTGTCGAGCTCCGGCGCATCGTCGCACCATCATCCCCACCTTCTCCGCCGGCTGCAACAAGAACCATACTCGTCCAAATGGGCGGCCTGCTCCGTGCCCACCGCCTCACATCTAGACGCGAGATCCAACTTGTCCTCGTTTCCCTCTCTGAACTCCTACTGCACTTGCCATTAAACTTGATTAGTACAGAGTACTAGTACTAGCGATTAATTTTTTCGAAAGGACAAAAGCTTTGCAGCGAATTTTATTAGACGAAGAAAAAAAAAACGAGCAATTACAATTCACTATTTACATTGGCGTGACAGCTAAAATGGAGAAAATACGACCGGCAATTGACAGAACTGCAACAGGTCGGGAAAAGGAAAATCCAGGCTCGTGCACCACCGAAAAACATGAAAACCGTGACTACACGAAAACGAAACGAAGAAGGGTCTACTGCGAGATTGCCGTATTATGCTTTATAGCCGTCGTCAAAGAAAATTGATTGATATCATCTTTGCATAACATAGGCATTAATGTTCTTTAATTCAATTATATTGATCAGAACCTGAGCCTCCGGAGTTAGCACATTTAGAATACGTGCTCTTAGAATACATGTGATGTATATTTGTTATCTTATCTTACTATTACTAATTAGAGACCTCAACGGAGCCTCCACGTTCATCCTCACCAGATGCGCTAGAAAAAAGATAAATACTAGAAATTCTCATGTTAATCAGAAACATCTAGCCATTAATCAAAAGACTAACTATCCATAACCCTTGGATCTTATTTTGTTTTCTAAATAAATATCAACCCCACAGTTATATAGATAAAAAACATCTTAAAATCTCAATGTCCGGCGAAAAAGCCAACTTCGGCCCTACGGCGAGATTTCCCTAGGGCAAAAAAAAATCTTGATAGGCTGTACGACGTTCACAATTATTTATAACTAATAAAATATCTAACCGGGCTGCTCATCGCATTTACGGTTTGTTAATATATTAAAAAAAATCCGATCGACAGTGCCCATTCCCAGTTGGTTATCCATTTATTAATAAAAAATCAAATAGAGGTTAATCTATCTATTAATAAATCTTCGAATAGGTTATATCAACCCAACATTGCATCTATTTAGTTTTCTAAATAAATATCTAACTCTGCTGTTATAGATAAAAAAGAAATCTCAATGTCCGGTAAAAAACAATTTTAGCCCTACGGAAAAAAAAGTCTTGATAGATTGTACCGACGACGTTCACAGTTATTAACTGATATATCAAATATATATCAGATCGGGCCTGCTCATCACATTTACTGTTTGATACAGTAAAGATGTATCAAATTCGCAGTGCCCATTCGCCGTTGGTTATCTATTAATAAAAAATCAGATAGAGGTTAACGTTAATCTATTGATAGAACATCGAGTAGAATCCATCAGCATATATGCACGTGTGCCGGACTGCCGATATATAAATAAGTGCAAATAAATTGTTACATGTCTCATGTAATGCAATAGAAGATTTTGTGATGTGAAGTAAAAAGAGGAAGGTGAAATAATCACCTCATAAGCTAAAACTTTATACTATGAATCCCTATTATATATACTATTGTATGAGTTGTTGTTATGTGTAACACCCAGTTTTAAAGACAAAACCAGATTCGTTATATATGTGTCCAGGAAGTCCACATATACAACAACAGCATGTGAATAGTATCAGAAACAATGTTATTAGTAACGTACATATATAAATATCAACACTTACATCTAATCGGAGTATAGCGGAACGAATATTAATCTTCTCTTTATTCTTCATTCTTCACAGGGACGGCTGACTGAGGTAACATACGCCTAGCACTTCCGTTAATCTTCTAGGAACTCCTCCATGTCTTCTTAAATCTTCTGAGTAGCTTCTACTAGAGACTGGGGTGTGGAGGAAATAGCAAGGGTGAGCACATGTCGTACTTAGCAAATATAACATGGGGTTCATGAGGCTTAAAAGGTTGACACTGATTTACTGCGATTAACTTTAGTGAGTCATAATTTTAAGCAATTAAGTAGCAACAAATTTATCATAAGCCCATATAAACACATGATCAGGTAAACATGAATAATGAATAGCATAAACATAATTGTCATTAATGATCATCTATTCTATAAGAGTTCAAGGCCGCTCGTGACCGTGAACACAGCTGATATACCAGTTTTACACTCTGTTGAGGTTGTACACTTTCACCGTAAGTCGTGATTTACCCTTTTGCCCGAGGTCGCGAGCCTCTTGACCCACTACCAAGGAAGGTCGGCAGGGTTCACTATGAAGTCTTTCAGAAGTTCGTCTAACAAGTTAGGGCCGCTAGGTTTCCAATTGGTAAGGGGATATAGAGCCCCCTTCCGAATGGCATATTTCGCGTAGGCTATACACATAGGGATAGAGGCCGCACTATACTTAGCTTGGCAAGCCCCTTTTGCGCCCTTTCGGGTAACCACTAAAAAGCTAGAAAAGGTCTTCATACTGAACTAAAGCCAGAGACATGTAGCCCTCACGGTTGTACTGTAAGTCCTGGATGATCGCTTATAGATAAGTCCTTAAGGAGAGAAATTTAGAGCATCACAAAAACTATGCCCTAGCCCCCCTTAGTTTTCTGTTGCTAAAAATCATCTTTTAATGTTTATTGCATAATCTATTAACCAAGTTACAATATCATGGTCTTTAATTGAGCACTAACATCACTACCCAATGCAATAATCCCATAGGTGTCAAGGTACGAGTACAAAGCTAGGAAATCCTTAGTGATAATCAAGACACATGCACATGAATTAAATTGCATTAAGGGTTATTAGGAAAACAAGGATGGTCCCATGCTATACTTGCATTTCCACTCAAGGCAACCGCTTATAGAAATTCTTCAATCCTCTCTTCTGCAGCTTCTTGCCTTTAACGCTTATGTACGGTTCTCTTCTACTCATAGCAAACAGCAAGCACAAAGAAACATACAAAATAGACAAAGCAAAGACAGCTAAGCACATTACACCAATCATAGTAAAGTTTTGTAAACAACAGTGCTAAAACAGGGCTCATTGCTACGATCACGAGAACACAAGAAACGCCAAAAACAAAGCTACCATTACAAAGAACGGTTCATTTATAAAAGAGAAATAAAGACTATGTGCTTGGTTTCTTATAATTAAATAAAACCATACGAAGGTTATAACTCAGATTGGTTAAATTATATTTTAGTTCAAATCCAAGTTAAAACTAATCATATTTTATTTATAAATATGGTCATATAGATTAAGCAAGTTAAATTTTAACTTTGCAAAAGAAATAAACATACATGTGAGAGCATATAATTGAATTGTATATGACATGGGCAAAATAAAAAACATATTTATGTTGCTATTAATCAAGTTAACAGTGGTGCACAAAAAGATGATTGTTAATCTCCATGTTGTTTTTAATTTGGAAAGTAGTGTGAACAGAGATTAGTAAAAATAATATTTAAACTAAAAATTTAGAAAACATGAAGCGTGTTAAACTTCGTTGCCATACAGTAGACTACATCGATTCCGACGCGACACAGAAAGAATAGATTAAAGCAGGGCTAAAGCGATTAAGATATGATGGAAATAAGATAACGACAATGATGGACACATATAACTACAGAGACTGAGTGGCGGCCTGAGCAGCTCCACGACCTGAAAGGTACAATTTCTTGATTGAGGAATAAATAGAGAATGATGATTTATTATGCATGAATGACAAGGCATGACATCAGCACAATATTGGATCACTAAAATAATGGACAATGAGATGATGCTGACCTTTTATTAATCGGCCATTAGGAGTTTGCTAGTGATGTAAGCAACAACGTTGGTGCTGGTTCTGAGCAACGACGACTTGCAAGATTACAGCACAGATATAGCTCGGTTTGCAGGCGAGCGAGTCAAGACTTGTGGCCGCCGGCTTGTTTTGTTGGAGATGCATGGATCGACAAGCCGACAAGTTCAGAGCAACAACTATGATGATGGAGGGATGACATCTTTAGAGTATTCTGTGCATGATTTAGGGCACACAGTTTCTGAAGATTGAATACATGGGAAAAGAATAGTAACCTTGTGATTATTTTGGTTAAGGAAATATCCTGTTTGCTGACCCAGGCGATGACTACTTGCTCGCATGTGGACTGAAGGAGGATTTCGGCTTGTTCATGTACACGCACTACTACAAAAAGCATTTCTAGGAGCGGCTGGTAAGCCTTTCTAGGGGCGGTTTGGCCAGCCGCCCCTACCGAACCATTTCTACAAATCATGTATTTGTAGGGGCGGTTCCCAGGCCGTCCCTACAAATCGATTTGTAGGGGCGACTGTAGTACTAGTCGCCCCTACAAATAGGTATTTGTAGGGGCGGTTCAATCTAGAACTACCCCTATAGTACGTTTTTCCGTCAAAAAAAATTCAAATTTATAATTCAAAATCGCGTTGCCGAACGTCCCGCGACCAACATTCCGAACCACGTTTGCGTTGCCGAACGCCTCGCGACCAACGTTCCAAACCACGTTCGCATTGCCGAACACCCCGCGACCAACGTTCCGAACCGCGTTCGCGTTGCCGAACGCCCTGCGACCGCGACTACAAGCACAAGAGTATTCTATAAACTACAGTTACAAGTCCAATTCACAAGAATATATACAATCCATCATTAAATATACAAATTCCATACACATTGTTATCAACGTCCTAGAGCTAGCCTTTCAGTCTCACGAAGGTGTTGGTACTGAGGATTTCTACCTAAGTCAGACTCTCGGTCATGGTAGGCGCCTTTGACGTGTACAATCTAGTCCAATATGAAGTTGCAAAGGTCGCTGACGAGCTCTAAGAGTTGGTCATCCTTGTATGGGTCTCTTTTCAGTCATTTCTCTTCTTTCCACTACAAGAGAACAAGTTTTGGTTTAGTATTTCATACCATGTACGAAGTTTTTATACTACGGGTGAAGAGGTTCAAACTTACCCTTAAGGGGTGTCTCCTGTAGGCACCGGTGTTACTCATCATAGAACATATATAGTATCCATAATGTACACTCCTAGGCTCCTGCTTGGGGCACTGTGTGTTTTGCATATGAAAATATTAAGTAATGCTTTTGACAGCCATGTAACGGAGTACTAAAGAAGTAAGTTACACTTACCGCACATAGTGTTTTTATAGCCAGCTTTTCCTTCCTTGCTGGATCATGCCTTCCATGATGATTTGTGATATAGAACCTAAATGCCCTATTCGAATTATTTTAGCAAATACAACTTGTTAGTATCCAAAAGTGAACGTTACAAATATATATACAAACATATAAGCTAATGAGGATTGTCGATATGTATACGTCTTGAGAATCGATATGAAGTCTTTGGATGTTCAAATAGAGTCATTTGGATGTTGCAAAGGGTAGCCTCACACACATGCATAAATATAGTCTCACACACATACAAAAATATGTAGTCTTACACACGTACATAAATATATAATCTCACACACATGCATAAATGAAGTATTACAAACACACACTTACACAAACACTCCACGTTCAACAACAAGCTAGCCCGCTGTAACGACTTTCCCCTTGACACCTTTTCGTTCCTATGGCAATATGTCTTTGGGGAGGTTCTTTTCCACAACACTGATCTTCTTAGGAAAGTCTATGAATAGCAGCATCTAATCGTAGTTATTGTAAGCTTCAACATCATCTACGCCCACATGCTTTGTCTTATTCTTTGGGGGGAGGTTACTTTGTGGGGTCAGACATATAGAAAACTTGTGCGACACATGAAGCGAGCACCCAAGGGTCATCTTGGTAGCCTAGATTCTCGAGGTCCAGGACTCTCAATCCGATCTCGTTTAGTTGGTGTTGTTTGATCCAGCGGCATCAAAACAGGGCCACCGTTATATCCCTTCCATATTCAAGTTCCCATATATCTTCAATGATGCCAAAGTATTAGATCTTTTGCCCCAATCCATCAAGAGCCTCTATTCGAACGGCGCTGTTTTGGTTCACATATTTACTATCCTTTGCGTGGGTATAGTACGTATACCCATTGATGTCATAAGAATTCCAAGATGTCACCTGTCTCGATGGCCCCTCGGCCAACCTACTGATGGTAATAGAGTCTGTGGTTTCTCCAGGCGGTATGTTTTGGTCCTTCAACCATGTAGTTAGTCGTTGCTTGTGTTGTTTCATGACCCAATCATCCGAACGGCCATTTCTCTCCGCCATAATGATAGCCAAGTGTTCGTCAATGTACGGTTGCATCAGTTGTGTACTCTGCAAGACACTGTAATGCGCCTGACTCACCTCTTTGTAATCATGGTCGATGAACACTTTTCTACCACTAGTGTTCTTCCCAGTCAGCCTACCCTTGTGACGAGAATCGGGTTTACCAATCCCTTTCTGTACTTTTAGGTACTCTTGACAGCACTCGACGACTTCTTCAGTACTATAACCCTCTATCATGGAGCCCTCTGGGTATGCTCAATTATGCACGTATCGACTTAGAACCGACATGAACCACTCGTAGGACCATATTTCATACAAGTAGCAAGGGCCCAATGCCTGTATCTGATGAACCATGTGAATCATGAGATGTGGTATTATATCAAAAAAAGCAGGAGGTAAACACATCTCTAGTTGGTTTTGTGTCTCCATCACAAATTCATGTAGGTCACTCAGCTCTTGCTTGCCAATCGTCTTCTGTGAGATCTTCGAAAAGAAGTAGCACATGCGGGTGATAGCCATTTTCAAGAACTTTGGCTTTATAGCCCTGATTGCAATAGGTAGAAACACTGTCAGCATCATATGGCAATCGTGAGCCTCGCAGTGTGTTATTGACAAGTCCTTCATCGACACTAGCTTCTTAACATTTGTTAAAAACCCAGTCAGGACTTTGATCCCCCTCAGGAAAGTGCATATAGCTCTCTTCTCGTCTGGTGTTAGGTTGAAGGACGCCGCTGGCAGAGTGTATTTTCCATTAGCCTCATGTACCGGGTGAAGCTATGGCATCACGTTTAGCTGCACCATGTCTTTCCGTGCTTTTAGACCATCCTTTGACTTGCCTATGTCCATCAAGGTAGCAATGAGACTCTCAAAGACATTCTTCTGCATGTGCATAGCATCAATGGCATGGGGGACCTCCAAGTCTGGCCAATAAGGTAGATACTGAAAGAAGATCGATTGTTTCTTGAAAGGTACGCCTTCAATAGGAGGTGTGCTTCTATCTCTGTTTGTCCCATCCGGATTCTTCTTTCCATAGATGACGCGTATGTTTTTCACCATTTTGTACACGTGTTCTCCGTTATGACGTCTCTTCGGAGGGGGTTCAATCTCCGGGGCGTTGTCATAAAATCTAAAGAATAATTTGTTGAGATACTTGTGACTTGTCTTTAAAAAGCAACGGTCCTTAGGTAAACTATCTTCTTGGATGTATCCAGATACACCCATGTAGTACCATCCAAGCAAACCAAGCATCTCGTCTTTCCTTTGATCTGTCCAGACAAAACAAACAGCGTGGGGTAATCATCGGTAGTAACAAATATTATTGCTCTACATATGAAGTCCTCCTTTCGGAATGCATCGTACATCTGCTCCCTATGCCTCTATAGCCTCTCCATTTCTTGCATCAAAGGCTCGAGGAACACGTCTATATCAATGTCTGGTTGTTTAGAGCCAGAAATAAGAATAGTGAGGAGAAGGTACTTTCTCTTCTGACACAACCATGTTGGGATGTTGTACATGGTCAAGATCACTGGCTATGTGTTGTGGTCGCTCATCCTCTCATTGAAGGGATTCATTCCATCGGTGCTCAAGCCAAACCGTATATTTCTTGGATCATCGCTGAATTCTTTGTGCTTCTCATCAAACCTTTGCCACTGACTACAATCAGCTAGGTGTGCAATCTTATCATCATCCACCTTGCGCTCATCATCCCACCATGTCATGAGTGCGACTTTTTTAGGGTTTAGGAAGATACGTCTCAAGCGGTCGGTCATTGGCAGGTACCACATTACCAAGGCAGGAATTCTTCTCTACTTTGTATCGTTGCCTAATGGAGTGTCCTCTGGGGGCTGAGATTCTTGTACCACCTTTTTTGTACCCTTCTTATTCCTCTTTTTCCCTATGGAGGCTTCGTCCCCACCGTAAAGGTCATTGTTCTTGTATCGGCTGGCCCCACACCGAGGACATTTATCCAGTGACTTGAATGTTTCGCCATAAAAAAGTATACAGTGGTTGGGACATGCATGGATTTTTTTCAACCCCCATTATCAATGGACTTATGACCTTCTTCACTTGGTATGTGTTGGCGGGAACTGAGTTTGGTTGTGGCAGCACCCATGATAGGAGATACAATAGATCATTGAAACTACAGTCTGACTAGCCGTACTTAGCCTTCAGGATG
Source organism: Miscanthus floridulus (assembly GCF_019320115.1). NCBI lineage: Eukaryota > Viridiplantae > Streptophyta > Magnoliopsida > Poales > Poaceae > Miscanthus > Miscanthus floridulus. The sequence continues at coordinate 21,344,228 of NC_089593.1, read as the reverse complement.
AGCAGCTCAAGTACAAAACGTAGCAATGTCCAATGTGTCGGACAACCCTTTTCAACACCATACACAGTCTCCTTCGATGCTTTTGTCACCCTTTCCAAATTTTCTAGACCTTTCAGGCTATTTAGTAAACTCTCTGGTCCAAGGGCTCGAATCATGTCCTCCAAATCATCTTCATCCCCGACACGTGCTCCACCATCATTATTGGCACCATCTTTGTCGTTACCATCCCAACCACCAGCATCACCACCTTGTTCATTGCCAAACTCGAAATCCATTCGTGCATCAAGCTCAGCTGAATATTGGGACATTGATTCTATGGTTTCGTCATCGTATTCGTCCTCATCCTCGTCGTTAACAATAACCGTTTCACCATGATGAATCCACACTGTGTAGTCCTCAACAAATCCTCGCATAATCAAATATGATCTGATGATAGTCACATCTGTCCATGCCATACGGTTCTTGCAATCTTTACATGGGCTAATAATTGTATCCTTATTCTCTTTCAATGTCGTTCCATGCTTCTTTGCGGCTTCAATAAATTTATCCACCTCTCCACGAAAATCTGCCTTGAACCTTAATGAACCATACATCCAAGAGTTCCTATACTCCATCTTTTACAACAACAACAAAATAAACATTAAAGGACTACTTATTCAGATATATATAAAAATAAAACAAATTAATAATTACTTGAGAATAATTGTATATACTTCAGATATATATGAATATAAATCTAATATAATTACATGAAGCATACAAACACACCATGGTAGAGGAAAATTAATTAATGGCCCATTTATCCATAAATAATTAAAATACATATTTATTGATTACAATAAACAATTTCAAAGACAACAATTAGCAACAATTATACTTTACCCAATATCTTTCATACAAACCGTAGTCCAATTTCATCAAACATAAATTTACAAAAATGAAATTAATAAAAAAACCAAACCCTAGATCTAGATCCACATGCACATGAAACATCCATAAAACTAACTAATTGTTCACTAAAATCAAGAAACATGGACCAAATAAGAGTATGATCTTGTTCCCTCCCTAATTTACCCTAGTACATTTAAAATTTGGGTCTAATTGGCTTCATAAGTAGCTCAAGCACCATAAAAGAGAGAGAAAAACAAAACTCTAATTACTCACTAACCAACCATTAAAACTTAAAAAAAAAAGTGTGGAATAGCATTTTCTTACCTTCTACAACCTCTCCACCAAAGGATTTGAGACCAAAACCTTCCTCCCTTAGTAGAGCAATTTTTGGGAGGTGCCTAAGGCCTCCCCACCTTTCTTTCACGGGTTGGAGTGAGTGGCCCGAGGAGGAAGAAGGTGGTGCAGCTGTTTTATATGTCGGTCATTTGTAGGGGCGGCTGGTGATTGAGCCGCCCCTACAAATCAGACCCCATTTGTAGGGGCGCTCGTATCACCAGTCGCCCCTGCTGTTCCATTTGTAGAAGCGGCTGGTGTCTGGGCACCCAAGCACGTCACTGTAGGGGCGGCTCCACTACCAGCCGCCCTTACAAAAAATTTGAACCATTGCTAAAAATTATTTTTTACGTAGTGACGTAGACGTAGGCATGCATCACTACTGGACTCAGTGAATTTGCCGAGTGCCAGGGGCACTCGGCAAAGCCCAATTTGCACTCGGCAAAGGCTTTGCCGAGTGCTGCACTCGGCAAAGAGCACTCGGCAAAAAAAGAGTCGGCAAAGACGTCTTTGCCGAGTGTCTTTTGTCGGGCACTCGGCAAAGCCTTTGCCGAGTGCCGACACTCGGCAAAGTTGGAACCGAAAAAAAGCCGAAAAAATGGGAATTTTTACCCAAAAAAAATGAATTTTTTTTAATTGGTGGAGGCCCCCACCGGTCAGCGCCCATCCATCTCCGGCTTTTTTCGCGTAAATTTCACGGCTACGCGGCCGACGGGATTCGAACCCAAGACCTCCCGCTGCGCACAAACCTCCTCTATCACTACACCACACTATCACTTGTGTCTAGATTCCGTTTTAGTTCCCAATATATTATACTAAATCGAGTGTAAATTGCTTATTTGAGACCCTAAATGAATTCAAATCAAAAAGTGGTCAACTACAAAGTTTCATAACTTTTTGAGATCTACAATTTTCATTTAGTAAGTTTTTCCATCCGAGGTCGTTTGAAAAATTTGAATTTTAAATTTGAGAGATTCAAACGTAGTTTTGCATGATAAGATGATTTCAAATCAAAAAGTTGTCAACTACATAGTTTCATAACTTTTGGAGATCTACAATTTTCATTTAGGAAGTTTTTTCATCCGAGGTCGTTTGAAAAATTCAAATTTTAAAATTTTCAAATTCAAACGTCGTTTTTGCATGAAAAATGATTTCAAATCAAAATGTTGCCAACTACAAAATTTCATAACTTCTCAAGATCTACAAAGTTTATTTTGGTCATTTGTTCATCCGACATAGTGGTAGTAACATTGTTCACAAATCATATATATCTCTCTTCTATTTTCATGAAATTAATATGAGAGATGTATATTTTATGAACAACGTTATTGTCGCTTTGTCAAATGAAGAAATGACCAAAATAAACTTTGTAGATCTTGAGAAGTTATACAACTTTGTAGTTGAAAAGTTTTTCATTTGAATTCATTTAGGGCCTCAAAAATTGATTCGAAAAACTGATTTGCCGAGGGCCAAAAAAATGCACACGGCAAAATACCTCTTTGCCGAGTGCCAAAATATAGGCACTCGGCAAAATACGGCTTTGCCGAGTGCTAGAAAAAAGGCACTCGGCAAACTGAGAGTAAATTGCTTGTTTGAGGCCCTAAATGAATTCAAATCAAAAAGTGGTCAACTACAAAGTTTCATAACTTTTTGAGATCTACAATTTTCATTTAGTAAGTTTTTCCATCCGAGGTCGTTTGAAAAATTTGAATTTTAAATTTGAGAGATTCAAACATAGTTTTGCATGATAAGATGATTTCAAATCAAAAAGTTGTCAACTACATAGTTTCATAACTTTTGGAGATCTACAATTTTCATTTAGGAAGTTTTTTCATCCGAGGTCGTTTGAAAAATTCAAATTTTAAAATTTTCAAATTCAAACGTCGTTTTTGCATGACCAGATGATTTCAAATCAAAATGTTGCCAACTACAAAATTTCATAACTTATCAAGATCTATAAAGTTTATTTTGGTCATTTGTTCATCCGACGTAGTGGTAGTAACATTGTTCACAAATCTTATATATGTATCTTCTACTTTCATGAAATTAATATGAGAGATATGAGATATGTAGATTTTATGAACAACGTTATTGTCGCTTTGTCAAATGAAGAAATGACCAAAATAAACTTTGTAGATCTTGAGAAGTTATACAACTTTGTAGTTGAAAAGTTTTTCATTTGAATTCATTTAGGGCCTCAAAAATTGCTTCGAAAAAATGATTTGCCGAGGGCAAAAAAAAATGCACACGGCAAAAAGCTTCTTTGCCGAGTGCCAGAAAAAAAACACTCGGCAAAGACGTATTTTGCCGTGTGTTTTTGTTTGCCGAGTGTATTTTATTTGGCACTCGGCAAACACGGTATTTGCCGAGTGCCCGATAAAATACACTCGGCAAAGCCTCGGCACTCGGCAAATCGCCGGTTTCCGGTAGTGTTGCATGGGGCATGCAAGTTGGGTTGACGGCATGCCGGACACGAGAGCTCGCGAGTGGTGGCTGGTCTTGCGGAAGATGCAGGCTCGGCTTTCACGCGTGGGCAGCAAGCCCTGGTGGCGCGATCCTGCATGCGTGGATTGACCCCTGGGATGGTGTTGTAGTGCTGCTCAGGCGACGACCTCCTCGAGATGACGGTAGACGCGCGGATTGGATCTTCCAGCGGCGCTGGAGATGAGCTTCACGTGGACAGAGAACACTCCAACCGCAGATCGACGGCGGCACGGAGCTAGGATCGAGAGGCGGCGGCAGCAGCGAAAACTATGTTAGGGCAGAGCGGCACTTCGTTCTGTTGCGGAAAAGAAGAAAAGAAAACAAGGGAGATGACAAGGGCCTTTGGCATTCCATATATATGCAAGCTGACCCTTGATCTGGATGTTCTTTATTTAGAATTTGTGGTGCTGATCGAAATCGAGTTCAACTTGGCTCCCTAATCTGCTGCCGTGGAGTCCCATTTGGGACGAGATGTTGGACAGCTGGTATCTACGTGATGAGGACGTTCTCTGGCTGGCTGCGGCCGTGGCCGGTGGGTTTGAGCCCAAACGGGAGAGACGAGTCGATGATGATAGGCCGAGAGCAAGAATTGTATATTATAGAGTAAAAAGAAGTTTTAACAAAAGCATGAAAATCTCAGAGATAGATTGGAACCTGATGAACCCAAATAAATTATTTGGAGGAGAAGAAAGATTTTTGGGAAGCTCCAACAAAAAGGTTAAGCTTGGGAAAACATGGAGTCTGATTTCCAGAAAAGCTCGAGATAAATGATCATCTTGTAAAAGTGTTTTGAAAACTCCACACTCACAACACATAGTCAAGCAACAAGCAAACATCACATCAAACAAAAGTCTGTCAAATTAATTTACAAAATTTGAAAACCCAACTTTTTGTTTATCTAAATTTGCCGAAACTTAAACTAAACATGGAAAGTTTTATACAAATATTGAAAACATTTATTTTATTTAGTGTTTTCTATGCACAACCTAAAATTGAAAATTTTGGGGTGTGACACCATGCAACCCACAACCGTTCGTTTTGTTTTATGCACAAATTAAAAAATTAAGAGTTACTCTATGACAATTCAAAAGACAATCATTGTCACGTTGTCTGTTAGGTTGTCTTCAAATTACGTGGTACTATATGAAACCACCTATTAGATAACACTAATGTACTTGCTCTAAAGAGTCCAGACAATCTAAAAAACTAAGAATCCATATGTTCGATGTCCATCTAGAAGTTTTCAGCGTTCATCAACTGAAAGATGATTCAAAATAACCCCTAAATTAACGTCTACATTATCCATATTTGTCATTATGAAATATAATTCAAAATAATACTCTAAGTTTATCTCTTTCATTATGAAAGATGATCCAAAATAATAATGTTCTAAATTTATAATTAAACTATCCACCTCTTCCATTATGAAAGGTAAATAAAATAATTTTTTTATTTCTTTTATAAATTATCCACATCTAGCTACCATTTATGAAAGATGATGTATACTAACCCCTGTGCATTTAAATGCCCATATATGCCATTGTGAAAAAAATATAAAATAACACCTTTGAATCAAAGTTTGTCACTATAAAAAATAAATAAAAATATCTCTCAAATCTACATGCAAATACTGATATAATCTATCAAGGAAAATATCATGAAAAATAATCCAATAATTATAAAATATGCCATATATTTTTCTAAATACAAACTTCTACACTCTTAATAAAAAATAAGCATATGCTATGCTCTATCATGTAGACCAAGCAAACGTGTATATATTTGGATAAATGTATACATTTAGACTTGAAATTTATGTCATCAATATTTATAATTTAATTTTGAGCATTCTATATTCAAAAATAATATTATACACATAAGTTTTTGACTAACGAATTCAACATCTTAAGTGCCACATGCAAGCTAAAACACCTATTTGTGTCATTGTAAGAAGTAAAACAGTAGTCTAGGACCTAAAGTCCTTTTTAAAAAAAATTTAAAAGTGAAAATATTGAATGAAAGATATAATAAGCACTAGAAGTTTAACTTTACATGTGGACAAAAAATTGCAACAACTAGATTAAAAGTTGAAAGCTAAAATATTGGTTCATGATGTTATAGGTAGGGATACAACAAGAACTTATATAACTTAAGATCAAGTTTCAACTAAATATATATTATGCTAAAGGGTGATAAATCCTAGAACTTCTGATATAATATTCATTGGATCTATTCTATTTTTCTAAATAACTATACCCGCATTTGTGATTGTGTAAAACAACATAGCCTGTGTACCAAAATTTACATCTAATTGCGTACCTACTATAACGACAGACAATCTATCGTAACTTATTAAATCTGCATCTAAATTAACATTATGTCATTATTTTAAAAACTAAAGATCCCTATGAATCTACAGCTAAGTTATATCAACAACTTCGATTACAAAAAATATTAATTTAACCATGAAAAATATATATGTTTCTATGTGACCCAATTATATTAATATTAATATATTAGAATTTGATACAGTAAACATACATCCTATGTCATCATGTAGATTATGTTCACATGCATGCATGAGCAGTAAATATATATGTTGTGTTTCAGCAATCATGAAATATATTTTCTTAACAACTCAGATACTAACAATACTAAAAAATTATTTATAAGTATATTGTAAGAATGGGACATATAATTTATATAAGTTTTCACTTTAGACATTTAAATTAAAATGTTATGTATATTGATAATATAATCCTTCATATAATTTCTTGAGAAATAAATTTAACATCACAAGAAGTGGGTGTTAGTGCGGACCACATGGGGGTTTACTTTGGTGTAAAAAACATTATATTACTTAGATGTTCATATCCTCTTTAGTTTGTTCTACATCTCACTTCAAGCTCAACCATTGATTTTAAGTGATGTGGAAAATGTTTTAAATGTCTGTTCATGCTATTGTAGTACTTAAGAGTATAGTTTACGACATAAAATTGTTATTTAGAAATTACAAAAGGAAATGTAATAAAAGATATAAGACGAGTTTCAACTTAACTTTAGGGTAAAAACCATGTAGTAATCAATAAGAATTAAGAAAATCAAAATTTTATATTATTCATAGCATCATAAGATATAAGATGTGGGCTGCAACAAAAGCCACAATAGTTTAAGCTAATGTTTCAACTAAATACATAGGTGTGTCATACAAATTTTAAGGAAAAAACCTATGGATATAGATGAAAAACATACAGATTACTAATGATATGTTTGTCACAACTAGATAGAGATTACATAGTATCTTTTGTGTCTATTATATTAGAAAATGAACAAAGTGAAAAACATGTAATTATTATAAATTTTTATTAGTCAGAGTCATTAAAGAATAACTAATGCTTATGTTATCTAAGATTCTGCCCCGTGCGAGAGCACATATTGATGGACTAGTGTTGTTATAATTGGTTGTGATTACTATTTGAATTTGAATATGATCGGCAGGTTTAACAGTAATATGATGGGAAATATTTTAATTTTTAAAATATTTTGTATGGGTGGTTTATGGTACTAAGTTGTCTCTAGAAATTAATTAATAGAGGCACCTACGTTACATAAACTGTCATTGTAAAATGTTTACGCAGGCTGTTGGCTTTATGGTAATAAGTTATCTCTAGAAATTTGCTGTCAGTGTAGATCCATTTACGATACTAGCGACAATCTTAAACTAACATCTTGTGTAAATAGATTTATATATACGATTTTGAAGCTGACACCAATGAAAAACGGCTGTATTTTCACTGCTGACAGTTGTGAAAAGGTGTTAGCTTGACGTCTAGATAAACCTATTCACAAGAGGTTAGCTTAAAAAAGTGGCACCAGTTGAAAGTTTTGGTGTACTAGTGCAATCTGGAGTACCATATCCGCCGCCACCGTACCAGATATGCTAGTACTATACGAGACACGACCGTAGCAGCAGCAGAGTTAGCGCTGCACGTACACTGGCCGCAATTTATATTTGGCGCTCCCGGCTTCCGGCGGGTCCGGCGTCAGTGCTCCACGGCCCTCGCCACGCGATCACTAAGCCCGTAGCTACTAAAGGCTGGATAGCAGCGCCGCGCCGTGGGTACAATACAGTGCAGTTCGACGTACAGTATCATGTACCGACGTATACGTACATTAGTACATACCGTCTCCATCCACAAAATAACGTACTTCTCGTTTTTTGAGAAGTCACACAGAACAGTCATGGTACAAAATAAGTATCATTAGATTAGTTGTTGTAACACTCTAAAATTTACTCCTTTCGAAATAAATATAAATTAATTTAATTTTGTATTTTGTACTCATGAAAATAAAAATTTTCATTAAATTAAAATCCATCATAGGATGTAGCAATATTGTCATGCTAGTGCATTTGTTTCTTTATACTGTGTGGTTGTAAACTAAAGTTAAACCGATTCGAACTTCAATATGAAAATGACTATGAAAATTTCGAAGGAAAAAGAAACAAAGGAGTTTCCTCCTCTCCCTCTCCGTAGGTCTGCCGGTAACACATACTCTCTCTCTCTCTCACACACACAAGCCAGGCCCAGCCTCTAACCCGTGGCCCAGCGCAACCCTTCTCCCTTTCTCGGGCCCGGTGACCATGGGCTAACCCAGACGAAACGCAAGCCACGCGGGCGCCTTCTCTCTCCGTCTTTGTTTCACTGATAGCCCGTCCCCATCGTCCCTATGTTGTTGACGAGCCAGTCCCACGCATCAGCGTCGTCACCCACCTCCGTCATCCCCAATTGGAACACTGTCCGAGTCGGTTGCCGCCGCCGAGCCCGATTCTATGGGATTTTTGGCGTGCGAGCCAAGCCGAAACCCCTATAAATCGAACCCCCGTGTTCGTGCTGCCGCCCCACCAAACCCTAGCACAAGTCGCCGCCTCTACTCGAGCTCGCAGCACCACGTCCCAAACCCTAATCCGCCGCCACCTTCGATCTCCACCACGACAACCTCTTTGCCGACAGAGCTTCGCGTTAGGGTAAGAAAGCGGTCGATATCGCGCTTTTCCTCTCACTATCTCTATGTTGCCTCTACAAGCTCACCAGAGCAAGACCGGTGCAACCGAGCTGCCAATCAGAGCCCCGAGCAGCCACCGTGCCTTCGCCGCTAACCTCGACCCTCTCTTTACGTTCATCGTGCCCAGCGCTTGCTCTCTGTGCAAATCCCGCGGCCAATGATGCACGAAATCGCCATTCCAGTGAGATTCCAGCGTGGTCTCAAGTTTTCCGACCATGGCACCGTCGTCGGGTTCCTGTCCCGCCGACCCCCTCCCTTGTTTCTCGGCCATCGGAATTTAGATCAACGGCCCAGATATGTTGTTGACCGGAGTCAACCCGGTTAATACCAATCAATAGAGCCGCTTTTGCAAAAGAACCCTCCTCTTTTTTGGTTTTCTAACCCGCAGTCCTCCCGCCAGATTCAAAATATTGTTTTTATTTATTTTAATTCAAAATTCAGATCCCGATATTTATAGAACCGTCACTGATCTTGTTTTATGCATAAAATCTCCCTCTAGCTCCGTTTTGACCCGTTCAAGTTGCATTAGATTCATAACGACGTAATCTACACGTTAGTAACAATGTTTGCCATGTCACTATCTCTAGAACTTCATGATTTAAATCCTAACTTGAATAATGGTTGCGCAACATGGTTTATAAATAAAAACATGATTAATTTTACTTTAGTTTTCTAATTCAAATATAAATTTGACTTAATTCAATTTAGATATTTCTCTAAAATATCTTATCCATGCTTTTATATAGTTAAAATAAATGAAGCCTATAGTTTTCTTTTTCAAAGTAAATCCTTCGGTAGTTGCTTCTTATTTACTATAGCTCCGATTAGCGTGTTTTTCGCGTCTGCGTGTTCATAGCAATGTGTAGATTAGTTTCAAACATTTTCACTGTTTGATGTATTATTCTAATATAGTTATATTTGTATGTTATGCATGTTGGTGTTTGGTTTCTTGTGTGATGCTTTATGATCATATCCAGTTGGTGAACTTTACATGGTAATGAAGAAGCAATCCTTTAGAGGTTATGAATCAGAAGAAGATAAGAGTTTAAGGCAAGTATAGCATGGGACTATCCTTGTTTTTTTAATAACCCTGAATGCAATTTAATTCATGTGCATGTGTCTACCCTGTTACCCGTAAAGATATCCTAGCTGATGTTACCTTTATACCCGGGTTATATGCATTTGGTAGTATTTCTACCCCGTAAAGTTCAGCGGTATTCAGCGCCACTGCTCCAATTTTTTTGTGCCCTCCATGCCAATGCCGTCAGTCTGGGCTCTAACGCCGTCAAACTGCAGGTGTGAAAAGTTGAAAATACCCTTAAGTCTAAATATGTGATTAATTTTTTTTAGCATCTTAACGACTTCAAATGAAAAAATTTAAAACTAGAAAGTTGTAGATCTCGTCGAGATCTATAATTTTCATATAAAAATTATTTTTATTTAATTTTGCAAAAAAAAATATGATTTTTCTAAGATATATTAATCATATCAAATCATATTTTTATACTACTTGATTTCATCGACGTTCCTTCACTGTCGTCCTTGTCCGCCTCTCTCATAGCCGCATCTGTATATTCTCTACAAGGCTTCTAGAGGGTTACCCATGGCTTCTGGAGGGTTAACCATCTAGTATCTTTGTACTGCTTCTCATCGACGTTCCCTTCACTGTCCTCCTTGTCCGCCTCTCTCATATAGCCACATACGCCGGGTTATCACCCTTGTAGATGCACTTAAACAAATTCGGCACATATATAAGAAAACCTCGGGAGATCGAAAATTAACATCTGGTTATACAGTATGTATCTGATCGTCACAACATATCCCGACAGCCACAATCGACCGAATCTCACGTACAGGTTTAGTCCCTTCCTTCATTCCCTGCTACTGACTAGTGAGGCAAGACGACAGGCTCAATTACTTCTCCAGACAGATCGAGCCAGTACTCCTCCCCTGCGTTCCCTGCTGCGTTTCATGGGGATGTTTAGTTCCCCCAATTTCCAGAATTTGGCACTATGCAAAAAGAGATTCCTCGTCACATCAAATTTGTGGTACATGCATGGAGTACTAAATGTTGACGAAATCAAAAACTAATTACACAGTTTAGTTGTACTCTGCGAGACGAACGTTTTGAGCCTAATTAGTTAACGATTGAACAATTATTACCAAATAAAAAACAAATGATACTGTAGATACAGTGTACCTGTGTTTTCGGCGGCGCCGAATCGGCTGATGAACTAAACGCGGCCGGCGCCAGAAGGTCGAGCTACAGGTCTACAGCCAGGCGAAACAGGCCAGCGCCGTAAAATTCTGTAGACAACGACGACAGGGAATAATAAGGAGAGATGCGTAGCGGCGGCTGCGCGGTGCAGCAGGAGCTGGCGGGGGACGCGGTGGCCTTGAGCCCTTGATGCGGCACGCGGTGAGCCTGGCGCTGCGCTGGGGACACGCGCAGGTCACGCCGCTGCACGTCGCCAGCGCCGTGCTCTCGGACGCCAGGGGTCCACTCCGCGCAGCCTGCCTCCGGTCGTGGGCGGGCTCCCACCCGCTCCAGTACAAGGCGCTGGAGCTCTGCTTCAACGTCGCGCTCAACCGCCTCGCGACGGCGGGGGGGCTGGCCCCGCCGGCCATATTCCAGTTCCACGCTCACCACGCGGGGCACCGCTCGCCGCCGCGTTCAAGCGCGCGCGCGCTGGCGAACCAGCGCCGGGGCGTATCGGCCTCTGCCGCGGAGGGCCAGCGGCACGTCGCCGCCAAGGTCGAGCTTGAGCAACTCGTTATCTCCATCGTCGACGAGCCCAGCGTCGGCCGCGTCATGCGCGAGGCCGGCTTCTCGAGCGCCAAGGTAAAGGCCAACGTCGAGAAGGCCATCTTGTCGTCGGAGCAGTCGTCAAACATGGCAAGTAGTAGCACCGCTTCCCCGAATACTAGGGCCCATACAAATAACGCCAAGGAGTCCAAAGCCAGCGCCGTTCGCGTTCTCGACTGCATGGCCGTGGCGAGTGGGACGAACCGGTGCGTGGTGGTCCTCGGCGAGAGCGCCGCCGCCGCAAAGTGGGTGGTCAAGGCGGTGATGAGCATGGTGAGCAAGGGGGAGCTGCGGCGCCAGCACGAGCGCCTCAAGAACGCCCAGTTGGTGCCTTTCTCGGCTGCATCCTTCCAGCACATGCCGAGGGAGGAGGTTGAGGCCTGGGCCGGCGATCTATGCGCGGTCCTGCGCGAGTGCTACGCCGCCAGCAGAGGCGTGGTGCTTGTGCTTGAGGACCTCTGCTACGCAGCCGAGGCCTGGGCCGCCGACCCGTGGAAGAGAAGTGATGACCACCGCGCGCATGGCCGTGGCCTCTACTACTGCCCCGTCCAGCACGCGGTCATGGAGTTGAGCAGCATCGTGCGCGGCCGCGGAGGCCGAGACAAAGACAAGGACATGTTCTGGCTAAGTGGCTAGTGGCTACTGGGGTTCGGAGCCTACGCGTCCTATACGAGCTGCCGGTCGGGACTGCCTTCCCTGGAGACCGCCTTGGAACTACACCCCATCGTCGTGCCGGACGGCAGCCTCCCGTTGAGCCTCGCCGGCGACAGGTACGTACATCCTTGATCATCCTTCTTCAGTTGTGTCCGATGCATACGTCATCACTCATCAACGTGTGGCGTTCTTGATTTGTTGTTTTCAGTGAGATCACACACGGCGGAGCATCCCCCCATGGGTTCACCGTTGCCAAGGTCGTCCAGTCCTCACTGGATCGGAGCTCACACTGAGCTTCTCCTCTCCGGCCTCTTCCTCCCAATGTGGCTTTCACCAGCAAGAGCTCCGATCCATGGCATGATCTCATTGATCGGCGGCAAACGTTGCTGAACCGCCGGCACGATGGTCGAATGGCCAAGTCATACGATCAGCTGTCGCTCGCAAACCCTAATTCAGGATATATATATATATATATATATATATATATATATATATATATATATATATATATATATATATATATATATATATAGGGAGAGGCTATTCAGTAGCCGGCTACAAAATAAGTTATTCTGTAGCCACCTCCATTTACCATAATTTTATACACTAATTTACGATAATGTTAATACATATTTACGATAGTTGGGTTACTATAACACATGGAGATATTTACCGTAACGTTATAATAAACCACTTAGTAAATTAACATAGTAATTATCGTAACTCAAAGTGGCTACATAATAAGTTATTTTGTAGCCAGCTACAGGATAGTAGTTCTATATATATATATATATATATATATATATATATATATATATATATATATATATATATATATATATATATATATATATAGGGAGAGGCTATTCAGTAGCCGGCTACAAAATAAGTTATTCTGTAGCCACCTCCATTTACTATAATTTTATATACTAATTTACCATAATATAAATACATATTTACGATAGTTGGGTTACTATAACACATGGGGATATTTACCATAACGTTATATTAAACCACTTAGTAAGGAGTTACTATAATCTCGTAAAATAACATAGTAATTATCGTAACTCAAAGTGGCTACAGAATAATTTATTCTGTAGCCAGCTACAGAATAAGTTATTCTGTAGCCAGCTACAGGATAGTAGTTATATATATATATATATATATATATATATATATATATATATATATATATATATATATATATATATATATGTTGTTATAGAGAAACTAAATTAATTACCCTTGTATAATATCTATCAAGTCTTGATACTCCGTTTGAGGTTTTCTCAACGAGTCTAAGATTTTCAATCTACTATTGGCCATATCGATGACCATCAATATCCAGTGATTGCTGCATATATATATATATATATATATATGTGTGTGTGTGTGTGTGTGTGTGTGAGGTAACTAGCTAGTAAGGAAATATTGATGTCCCATATAAATGATCGACATTAATTACTTATAATAACACTCACTTAAAGTTGTAGGAGAAGAGTATCTCCTTGTCGCGTTGGTTCACTAAGAAATTCATGAGATTTCTCTCAGGTTGAGGCTTATAATCCTTTGGGAGGTTAGGGTGTTTGTATACGATATACGGATCAACGAACCCAACACCATTATCCTTTCTCTTTCTAAGTTATGTCATCTCATATCTGCATACATGAAAATTGTGAATATATATTGTGAATATATAATAAAGAAATTGTGAATATAGTAGAAAATAATCACACTTATAGACAATAGCAGCTAATGAGACTTTTGTCGAGAGAGTCCAGGTGGCATAGTTCGTGTAATTCTGCAAGCTCGACATAGATAATGTCATTGCCACGAAAGTAATGGTGGTTTCTAATTCCGACAGAAAGATAGATTTGTCCCGCATCAGACGCCGACATGTACCACCCGTTTAGCAGGTACATTTGCGTACCCAGTTCACCTAATTTCTCTGGGTTGTATAGACTCTGGCCTGGTACAAATTTCTTGTAAGGATTCACTTCCGGAGCAGATGGTCCTTCAGCGAGCACTTCGGTAAGGTTCAAACCAGTGTCCTCATAAAACCGAAGAAACGACTCATAGCCGCCTACCTCCTCCACTAAGTTTAAGTTTGAACCATATTCGTTAGGAACGACAAGGGGGGGATTGATTGTTGCGATTGTTGTCTGAGTTGTGCAACACCTTTCCCTACTCTCTTCTTTTTTTGCGCCGCCTCATATGACTTGGTGAGAGAGCAGTCATAGTCCGATATCGGTTGTTTCGCGGCGCTCTTAAGAGAATCCCGTTTTTTTTGTTCCAACTTCTTTCTTAGCTGATCTAGAGGTAGGAAGAAGTATGATGGCTCCAGGTTCTCCCTCGCTCGTCGTGCCTGTTTTGCACCTTCAAAGAAATCTGTCACTTCTTTTTGTACTGCATCCTTTAATTCCTATTCACTTTTCTTATAAGATAGTTTTTGGGGAATAACTGGATGAGTATTTGCTTTCTGCTTCTTTACCGACGGGCAGGGCAACAACTTTGTTTGCGGGGTGGACCTCTTAGGGGCTGGCTTCCTTGGAGGCGAGGGAGGCGTTGGAGACCGCCTTGGAGGCAGTGCAGACTTTGGAGGCGGCGGAGGCGTTGGAGACCTCAATGGAGGAGTTGTGGACTTCCTTGGAGGCGGCGGAGGAGTTGGAGATGGTGGGATGCAGCAGTGCCTTCGAAGGCGTCATCATTGCCCTGAGCACTATGATGGTCGGGAGAAGCAACAACTGGACTTTGGTTGGCGGAGGCCCTGCTTTGTGAGTACAAAAAATAATGAGATATAAGTAAATGCTTATTATTAGTCATGCCCATAGAAAATTATCAAAAAAATGTTTTGTTAACTTTTGTCCGCACCTAATATCTACTGGTGGTGGAGCAGACGCCCTAGGGATAATGATGTAGCACTTGCGTCATAGTATATATGCCTTCTCTGCTTCTCCTAGAGTCTTCTCTCCATCACCTCCAAGAATATCAAGAGCTAGATTCTCATAACCTTTGCTCACTTTATCCACTGTGACCCTAGCATATCCATGTTGTATTGGTGCCCCATGGATTCTTGGTGTCTTGGTAGGGTCTGGAGGAGTAAAAACACTGACAACAACCTTGATTGTGTCATTCCCCCTTGGAACATGTAGCTCAATTGATGTCATTGGAGTAGTGACATCATCCACGGGGAAGCACAGCGCTGCGTCATCTTGCTTTGGCAGCTTAGTGGAAGCGCAGCTGCTTTTCAACTAACCAGGGGGCTAATATTAACATTCATTCCTGGCTCTGATGCCTGCCTCTGGGCACTCATTGCTATCTGCACTTGCTTTCTGATTTCTTCCTGCATTCTTGCTTTCATTGCTTTTTCTCGCTCCTTTGCTTCAAGCACCATTTCCTCCAACATTGTCACCCACGCTGCTTTCTCCTCCTTGCTTCTCTGGCGGCTTCGGTAGGTTTCCCTGTCATTAGGGAAACCATGAACCCATGGAGTGTTGCATCCTAAGCCTCTGGTTCGGCTAGTGTGTTCAGCAGTCCCGATGGCATACGTCAGCTCATCCTTCTCTCTATTGGGCTTGAACACACCAATCTCTTTAGCTTTTATAGCAAAAGCCAATCGGCGTGCTGCTGTTTCGAGTTTTTGCCCATACACTGCCAGACCGGTCTATGGGTCGAGTCTTCCCCCATGACCGAAAAAGCAATTCTTTGAGTGTGGGGGCCACTTGGCTGATTCTGGTTCGATCCCCTTGGCAATAATGTCCGCTTCCATTTTTTGCCACTTCGGAATGGCAGTATCGTAGCCACCTGAACCCATGTCATGGTGGTATACCTTTTTTCGGGCATTCTCTTGGTTCCTTCTCACCCATGCCTCACCCTCTGCTGATGTCTTGTACTCTACGAAATCATTCCAATAGGGCCTCTGTTTCGAGATCGGGCCCGTAGCAGTATTGAAATTCGGCGTTTCGTTCTTCTTGATGTATGTGTTGTATAGGTGTTTCTTCTAAGTCTAGAATTGTGTGGCCATCTTCTTCATAGCCCACGATCGAACTAGCTCCTTCAATTCATCATCGTTGATATCATCATAATCATCCGCTTGCAACATGAAATGGGCAAGGATATCATTCTCGAGCAAATTCTTGTCAACATCAGAGACAAAACTAACATCAGGCGCGTTGATCTTTTTCTTCCATTCACAGATACTGATTAGAATTCTATCCCTTACAAGGTACCCATAGTGTTCCACGAATTTCCTTTTATGTGGACCAAGTGGTTCGCCTGTCTCGATGTTGAATTCCAATATTATGTACCGGCCCTCCAGTGGTTTCTTCGGTCCTCAAACATTTTTGCTCTTCGCCGTTGTGGTCGCCGATCTAGAGGGCTACATATAAAAAAATAATAAATAAATATCTTTTGTACATAGAAATATATACAATATTCACATATAATATATATTTAGTATATATATCTCGCCTGTATTTTCTTGCAAAACATTTTCTTGCTCATTTTCAAGAGCTAGGTATTGACTTCCGTCATCAACATCCTGCTCACCAGCATTGGCAATAATATTCATCATTTCTTCCTCCATGTTGTCTCCCGGGGCAGCCATATCTAACAAATTTAACAAAATTTAAGTCACATATATAAACAAGTCATATATATACAATAAGTCAAGTCACATATATAAACAAGTCATATAAACAATTCATATATGTAAACAATCATATATGCCAACAAGTCATATATGTAAACAAGTCATATAAACAAGTCATATATGTAAACAAGTCATATAAACGACGAATTCGCCCTAGCGAGAACGACGAATTCGCCCTAGCGAGAACGACAATTCGCTCTAGCGAGAACGACAGGGCGAATTCGTCGTTCTCGCTAGGGCGAATTCGTCATTCTCGCTAGGGCGAATCGTCGTTCTCGCTAGGGTATACAACAACGGGGCGGCATTGCTCCGCATATACAACAACGGGGTGGCGTTGCTCCGCATATACAACAACGGGGCGACGTTGCTCCACATACAACACAACGAGGCAGCGTTGCTCCGCATACAACACAACAAGGCGGCGTTGCTCCACATACAACACAATGACGGCGTTGCTCCGCATACAACACAACGAGGCGTTCCTCTGCATATATCACATACAAACACATATCGACGTACGTAGGGGTCGGCAGTGACGATCGACGTACGTAGGGATTGGCGGTGATGACGAGGCGACGAGGGGCGTGGCCGGCGGCCGAGGCTCCTCCTCCTCCCTTCTCCTTCTTCCTTCTCCCTTCTCCTTCTCCTCCCTTCTCCTTCTTCCTTCTCCCTTCTCTCCTCCACCTCCCTTCTCTCCTCTACTGCCCTGCTCCTCCTCTCTTCCAATCCGGCGGTTCAGGGGGTAGGGCACCAGTCCGGCGGCGGGGACGGCCGTGGCGGAGCGGGGCTGGGCCGGGGACGGCCGCGGCGGAGCAGGGCCAGGGCGGGGACGGCCGTGGCGGAGTGGGGACGGGCCGGGGTGGTCGGGGGGCGGCGCGTCAGCGAGCGCGCTTAGTCGGGGCGTGCGACATCGGGGAGGAGGAAGAAGAGGGGCCGGGGCGGGCGCAGAGGCTATATAAGGGAGAGGACCTTTAGTCTCGGGCGCCACCACCAGCCGGGACTAAAGGCCCTTTAGTCCCGGGCCCTGTTAACACCTTTAGTCCCGGCTGGTGGTGGCGCCCGGGACTAAAGGTTTTTGGTGGGCGGCCAAACGGCAGTTTCGCTGCCCGCCAATTCATTAGGATTTTAATATATTTCTTTTTCACAAATGATAAAAGGATAGTTAATTGCATAGAAAATTAAATAAAAGACATAAAAATATTTTTAAAAAATATAGATTCTATTTTGCTTTATTGCACACAGGAAAATTATGTGACCTAAAGTTTTAATTTTTTTAACAAGTTTTAAAACACAATATAGTGTTTAAATTACTATTTCGATAATGCAAAAATATAGTGTTTAATTAAATTCAGAAAAACTCTTGTGTTTCGACTAGAAATTTATTTTCACATCATTTGAACGTGACATAATCCCACCATCAAACATAAATTTGTTTTCACATCATTTCAACATGACATAATCCCAACATCAAACATAAATTTGATTTCACATCATTTCAATGTGACATAATTCAATATCAAATATAAATTCACAATTATTACATAATATCTCTAATACACACTATTGAACATCAATATATATATATCAAGTGGGCACAATAATGAACTTCTTCTTGACATATGTCCCTTGGTTATGATCGCGCCGTAACCATGGAGTGTCCTCATCATTTAGCTGGATGCTAAGGTCTTTGTTCACTATGAAGGGTGAAATTCGGTCATCCTTTTCATAATCTTCTGATATGTCTAACTTGTCTTCGATTCCGATGATGTTTCTTTTTCCTGAAAGAACTATGTGGCGCTTTGGCTCATCATTGATTGGGTGGTTATCATTTTTCCCTCTCTTTGGTTTTGTAGACATGTCCTTAACATAGAACACCTGAGTCACATCCTTTGCAAGGACAAACAGTTCGCCTTTGTACCCAATATTATTGAGGTCCACTGTTGTCATTCCATACTGGTTGTCGACTGCTACGCCGCCTCCAATCGTCTTTACCCACTAGCACTTGAACAAAGGTACCTTAAAATGAGATGCATAGTCTAGTTTCCATATCTCCTCTATGCGGCCATAGTATGTTTGCTTGTTCCCACTAGGGTCGGTGGCATCTATGCGGACACCACTGTTCTGGTTGGTGCTCCTTTTATCTTGTGCTACTGTGTAAAATGTATTCCCATTTATCTCGTACCCTTTGTATGTGAGGATATGCCACGATGGCTGCTTAGCCAACAAATACAGCTCCTCATCAATACTCTCATCACCCTAACATTCTTTTCGCAACCAGTCGCTAAAAGTTTCCATGTGCTGACGCGTAATCCATGCTTCAGACTTCCCTGAGAACTCAGATCAGAGGAGGTTCTTGTGTGTCTCGATATACGGATCTACCAAGGAGGAGTTCTATAGAACTGTGTAGTGTGCTTTATTGAAATAATCATCACCCTTACCAATATATGTTTTCTTCCCTAGTGTCCCCTTTCCACTTAGTCTCCCCCCGTGTCATGATTTAGGAACACCAATCAGGTTAATATCGGGAATGAAGTCAACACAGAACTCAATGACCTCCTCTGTTCCGTAGCCCTTGGCGATGCTTCCTTCTTGCCGAGCACGGTTGTGAACATATTTCTTTAGGATTCCCATAAACCTCTCAAAGGGGAACATGTTGTGTAGGAACATAGGACCAAGAATAGTAATCTCCTTGACTAGATGAACTAGGAGGTGTGTCATGATATCAAAGAAGGAAGGAGGGAACACCAACTCAAAGCTGACAAGACCTTGAACCACATCATTCTATAGTTTCGCTAGATCCGTTGGATCGATTGCCTTCTGAGAAATTGCATTGAGGAATGCACATAGCTTCACGGTGGCTAGACGTACATTTGGCGGTAGAATTCCTCTTAATGCAACTAGAAGCAATTGAGTCATGAGCACGTGGCAGTCATGGGACTTTAAGTGTCCAAATTTCTTCTCTGGCATATTTATTATACACTTTATATTCGAGGAGAATCCAGACAGTACCTTAATGCTATCTAGGCATTCAAACAAGCTGTCCTTCTCTTCTTTGCTAAGAGTGTAGCTGGTAGGACTTAAGTACTGGCATCCATCATCTGTCTTCTCTAGATGCAGGTTGTCTCATTCTTTCAAACACCGTAGGTCCTGTCGTGCTTCAATTGTGTCCTTAGGCTTCCCATATATGCCCATGAAGCCTAGCAGGTTCACACAAAGATTGTTTATCAGGTGCATCACGTCGATCACACTACGGACCTCTAGGACTTGCCAATAGGGTAGCTCCCAAAATATGGACTTCTTCTTCCACATGGGTGCGTGACCGTTGGCGTCCTTCGAAATAGGTTGGTTGCCAGGTCGCTTTCCAAATATTACTTTCACATCATTGACCATATCGAGGATGTCCTCACCAGTTCGGTTGCGAGGCTTGGTCTGGTGGTCTGCCTTACCTTTAAAATGCTTGCCTTTCTTTCTTACGGGGTGATTTGTAGGAAGAAATCATCGATGCCCAAGGTACACGACCTTGCGACACTTTTTCAAGAATATACCTTTCATGTCACCGAAACAGTGTGTGCATGCATTATATCCCTTGTTTGATTGTCCTGAAAGATTACTTAGAGCTGGCCAATCATTGATTGTTACGAACAACAATGCTCGCAGGTCAAAGTGCTCCTGCTTGTGCTCATCCCACACGTGTACACCTGGCTTGTTCCACAAAAGTAGAAGTTCTTCAACTAGTGGCCTTAGGTACACATCGATGTCGTTGCCAGGTTGCTTTGGGCCTTGGATGAGCACCGGCATCATAATAAACTTACGCTTCATGCATAACCAGGGAGGAAGGTTGTAGATACATAGAGTAATAGGCTAAGTGCTATGACTACTGCTCTGCTCCCCAAAAGGATTCATACCATCCGTACTTAAAGCAAACCTTAAGTTTCTTGCGTCACTTGCAAACTCGGGGAATTCTCTATCGATTGCTCTCCACTGGGACCCATCAGCAGGGTGTCTCAACATATTATCTACCTTACGGTCTTCTTTGTGCCATCGCAACAACTTTGCATGGTCTCTGTTTCTAAAAAGACATTTCAAGCGTGGTATTATAGGAGCATACCACATAACCTTAGTAGGGATTTTCTTCTTGGGACGTTCACCCTCAACATCACCAGGGTCATCTCGCCTGATCTTATACCATGACGTGTGACATACATGGCATGCATCCAATAGTGAGCTTCAAACCTCTATTGGTATACCGAGACACAGCAGGTTGACGGTGGAAGAAAGAAATGAGGAAAACGAGCGAAGTGCACAGAGATAGCAACACAACTGCAAAACCATGACACTTGCCGCATGCAATGAGTGGGAGGCCCGACCTAAGTTGCTTTGGAAACCCATGAGAGGCCGAGGACCCGGAAGGAGTTGCCATCTACTCTCTATACTCATTTTTTAATACACTATAAATTTCTCATTTTATAAACAAATAAAATTAAAAAAACTCTAAAATTCTCTATATCTCTAAACAATGAAGTGTGCTATGCATGCTACAAATGAACGGTGAATACTAGTTTTTAATAGCTACTTTAACCTTCCTTCATGTAAATATGCAAGCTTGAAGTGATTTTGAGCTCAAATTGCTTACAAATGAAAAAAACCACAATAAAGAACCATATATATATAGTGAACAAAATGAGATAAGACAATGGTGAAACATGAGAGTATGAAGTTGGTAACCTTTAGAACCAAAGAATCGATGGAGGAATCAAAGAATGGATGGAGAAAGAGCAAGAACACTGCTTAAATTTGAACTGGAGCTCTCGGGAGGGCTCGGGGAGGAAGAAGACGGCCAGCAGGATTTATAGCTCAAAAACATATTTCAATAAATAACCATCCGTACTAGTTGACCTTGCTTACGTGATCATCTCGGCGAGCATTTCTCCACCAGACGACACCGTACTTGGTCAAGGAAGAGCTCCGATTCTATGAGGAAAGGAACACGGTCTTCCATGACCGTTGCCGCTCTCCCTCGTAGAATCAAAGCTCCTCCTTGATGTCTGTTACCGCTCGGCAGAGAACATGCTCGCCGAGCTGAACACGGTCCGCAAGTTTAACTAGTACGGATTTTCTATAATTTTCTAACTATTTTCTAAGTTTTTCATTTCATAAAAAGTTAAAATAACATGTTTAGTCGCAGAGTCCATAGAAATGACCATATTTTGACCTAGCAACGCATTGTCAATTGTCATTGCATTGCATTGCACCCCAGACCGGACTCCGGACAATAAAATACTATGGTCGATCGATGCCGTTCTTTATCGTACAGTCGCACGACGACGGCCGACGGACCCATTCAACCACCAAATCTGTCAGGCCCGGCTGTTCGGGCATATCATCAAAAGAGAATGGATTTGCTTCCTATTGCACAGCCTTGCATTGCATCTGTCATACCAGTCGGAGGCACTAGTCCTCGGTGTGCTTCAAACCTCTACTGGTATACCGAGACGCAGCAGGTTGACGGTGGAAGAAAGAAATGAGGAAAACGAGCGAAGTGCACAGAGACAGCAACGCAACTGCAAAACCATGACACTTGCCGCATGCAATGAGTGGGAGGCCCGGCCTAAGTCACTTTGGAAACCCATGAGAGGCTGAGGACCCGGAAGCAGTTGCCATCTACTCTCTATACTCATTTTTTAATACACTATAAATTTCTCATTTTATAAACAAATAAAATTAAAAAACTCTAAAATTCTCTATATCTCTAAACAATGAAATGTGCTATGCATGCTACAAATGAATGGTGAATACTAGTTTTTAATAGCTACTTTAACATTCCTTCATGTAAATATGCAAGCTTGAAGTGATTTTGAGCTCAAATTGCTTACAAATGAAAAAAAACACAATAAAGAACCATATATATATAGTGAACAAAATGAGATAAGATAATGGTGAAACATGAGAGTATGAAGTTGGTAACCTTTAGAACCGAAGAATCAATGGAGAAATCGAAGAAATTGAAGAATGGATGGAGAAAGAGCAAGAACACTGCTTAAATTTGAACTGAATCTCTCGGGTGGGTTCGGGGAGGAAGAAGACGGCCAATAGGATTTATAGGGGGGACCTTTAGTCCCAGTTGGTGGATCTAACCAGGACTAAAGGTCACTTTCCAGTCCCGGGCCACGCCACTAGCCAAGACAAGAGCTTTACTCCCGGTTGGAGCCACCAACCGGGAGTAAAGGTCGACCTTTAGTCCCGGTTGGTGGCTCCAACCAGGACTAAAGGTCCCCTGCCACAACGGCCTAGCGCAGGAGCCGTTGGGCAGGGACCTTTAGTCCCGGTTGGAGCCACCAACCGGGACTAAAGGTCTCTCTAGTCCCGGTCACAATATTTCCCGGGACTAGAGCCTGGTTTGGCCCTTGGATCAAAGGTCTATTCTCTACTAGTGATAACAAATATTATAAACCGGTCAATATAACTTGTATAAGAGCATGAATATAATTACCAACATAGGTTTAGGGGTTCAAACTAACAAATTCCATGAGTTTTGGAGAATCTGTATTTTCTGCAAGGTTTATTTAGAAAACCGTCAAGGTGGACGTAGATGTTAGAATTAATCGCGCTTAATCATCGCATAAACAACTCTAGAAGGTTCTAGATGACACCAGAGGACACCACACCATAGCGGAGGGTGAGGGGCCGCCACCTATAGGCCGGCCGGTCTAGGGCCCCACCTGTCAGCCTCTGTCTCATTATGTCGGTTCTCCACCGCCTCATAGATTGCATCTACGCTGTTTATTCAAGTCGGTTTGATCCGAGGACACAGGATTGACGCTCTAGTTTATATATACCAGCCCTTGCCACTCCAAAGGGAGAACTCAGTCATCAAGTCATTTGAGAAGATAGAAACCCTAATCATCCTCAGAGCTCCACCATATTTTAGGGCATAGCTAGTTAGGCTAGGTCTAGAGGGAAGCAAGCTTCACTTGGATTTCTGATTGTGTCAAGAGCGTGGCTTGGTATAGCATTTGTACCCCCCTCTCTTTTATATTTCTCATTACTTTTATATGTTTGCTATAATTGTTATGACACTGTTCCTCATATTAATCATGTTTCTAGTTATAATGTTCGTCGCCTACTTTGATTATATGCTTAGTATAGTTAGATTATCAATATGTTCATGCATAAGTTCGTATAGCGCTCACTCTTTGGATCCAGGGGTGAGTGGTCGACATTGTGTAAGTGAGGTGCTTTTACGTTATTTACCTACGGATACACCCTATATTCTGGTCATGTAGTAGATCGTGGATGTGACACTCCCGTTGAGTACTTTGTAGTCCACTCCCTGAATATAGGACAAGTAGGATCTAGTTACGAAGGAAGACAAGCTATGTTCTTAATTTTCCTTAGTAATATCCCTTATGTATAGATATGAAGTCGATCTTAACCATGATTACTAAGTCTAATTGCACTAATCAACGTATGCTTTGTGTCGGTGTAGAAAGTGACCAACTAGTGAATATTTGTAGTTTTGCCATACGTTGTGATCGGAGGTGGCCTAGCACTCAATGACACAGGGTTTATACTGGTTCAGGCAACGTGCCCTACGTAATGTTTGAGTTGGTCAGTGACTTTATTCCTAAGCCTAGGTGCTCGAAGTTTGCAGTGGGGTTACAAATGAGAAGAAGAAAGATAGGGTGTGCAAGAGGTCCGGTCGGCTCCGGTCGGAAGGGCCAAGAGCGATAGGAGCTCCGCTATGATCTAAGTGTTCAAGCGTGTGCGTCAGGTCCGAACCTGGCGGTTCTATGGTTGTGAGCTAGTGAACTTGATCGATCTGGATTAACTGAGTCTCTTGGGAGAGAGCGCATCCCCTTTTATAGATGAAGGGGATGGCCTTACAAGTGAGAGGGAGAGAGTACGTATGCTTCTAAACCTTGTTGCCCACGCTGGTAGGTATAGGATGATGGTAGATTCCCACAACACTATTGGATGTCGGATGCACGTGAGAGGCTGCGTCGTTTTGTTCGGGTATGGTAGATGTCGGTACCTGCCATACTGTTGATGCCTAGAGGCATGTGAGGTGTTTTACCATGTTCACTCAGTATGGTAAATCTCGACGCCCACAACACTATCGATGCTCAGAGGCATGTGGGGTGCCTTACCGTATGAGAGTTAATGGCGCCCACAATACTATAGGGGAAAATGTTAGTGCCTACAACACTGTTTGTGTCAGGGAGGCTGTAGAGTACTATTTCTACAGGTGTACAGGGTATGGTCCCTAGTATCATGGTTTGACTTGTGCGCCTGGCCTTGCTTTCTCCATCTGTTCCCTGGTCTTTTTCGAGCGAGCATCCCGGTCGGTTGGTCCCAGTCGGCTCTGGTTGCACTAGTCGGAGAAGAGCAGTGAGCTGGGTCTTTGCATACCCCAGTTGGAGACGTGGGGTTGGAGTCAGAAGTAGTGCTTTGGCTAGGCCTTCTAGTCGGAGAGGCCGTCTGGAGGCGGGCTCAAGATTGAAGCGAGCGCTTCGGTCGGAGAGGTGGGCCGAAGTTAGAAAGCGGGGCCGTTCCTCCTCGGCCAGATCTTCTAGTTGGTGATTGGATCATCCTTATGGCCCATCATTATGATACCTAGGCTGGCTCGTGAGTAGTGTGCTGTCTGCTTGGGCTGGGTCTTTTGTTGGGAAGCCGGTCTGTGAGGGACCCTGGGTTTATGAACCCGACAGGAGCCCCCAAGCCCTTGGGCGATTCAGGCAGAATCGTCTAGGGGATTTTTGCCTCGATGGCGGGTGCGCATGAGTGCACCCATGGGTGTAGCCCCTGAGCCCTCGGGCGGTTTGGGTAGAACCGTCTGGGAGGGTTTTTCGTTTTGCCAGTGGGGAGGTTTTCGTTTCATCAGTGGGTGCGCGCGAGCGCACCCGCGGGTGTAGCCCCCGAGCCCCTAGGCGGTTCGGGCAGAACTGTCTAGGGGGTGTTTGTTAGCAGGCGTGTGTGCGTGTTTTTCAGTCGAGACAGACTTGTTTAACCAAGACGTCGTTGTGCAGCCAAGGTCGATTAGTTGTTTTTTAGGGATCGGGTGAGACAGAGCTCGTGGATCCTGGCATCGATGCGCGCCGTGGGATCGGGTGAGGTAGTTAGTCTTTTAGGGATCGGACGAGACAAAGCTCATGGATCCTAGCATTGGTGCACGCCGTGGGATCGGGCGAGTCAGAGTCGTGGATCCTGGCCTCAGTACGCCCCACGAAACTGAGGCAGTTAGTTTAGTTAGTTTGGGATCGGACGAGCTAGAGCTCATAGATCCTGATGGGGTGAATTCAGGGTCGCAGACCCAGGTGTTTTTGAAGTGCAGTCGAAGCATAGCCGGATGGGGCGAGTTCGGGGTCGCAGACCCAGGTAGTTTTGGAGCAAAGTTGAAGCGTAGCAGGATTGGGTGAGTTCAGGGTCACAGACCCAGGTAGTTTTGGAGCACAGTCGGATGAGGCGAGTTCGAGGTCATAGACCCAGGCGTTTTGTGTCTTGAGCCCCCAAGCCCCATTGGGCGTTAGTAGGGGTCGGCGTGAGTTGTGTGTGTTACCTCGTTCTCGGTTCCTCACAACCGGAGGGGCTGACTTTTGTCACTTGTCCCGATCGCTCGGGCTCGAGTGACGCGCTCGTTGAGTTCGCTAACAGGTATGATCGAGTGGAATCTGGGTCCGTCATTCATGATGGGGTTGGAATAGCCCTCTTGTGACATTCCACTACTCCTTTACCTGCAACCCAGTAGATGCTTGGGTTGTTCCGGAGACCGACCTAGGTGGCCTAATGGCCTCCCCTCGATGGAGATTCTGTGGGCTTGGCAGAGGCTTAGGATCAAATGAGAAGGTTGAGATGACCCTATCTGCCAGACTAGGCGAGAGCCGCACGGGGCTCATCTGTGTTTTTCTCCCCTGGCTCTATCCTTGCTCATGTCAAATGAGGCAACTACTGCTTTGTGACACAACACGAAGCATTGTGATGCATTTCACTGCACGTGCGATGCTTAGTTCCCGGGCCCTCAGGCAGTTCAGGGCCCGAATCATCCAAGGGGCATGAGCGTATGGAATGAATGCGTGTATGGATGTATGAAATGATTTATAAAGAAATAGTGGGGGTTGGTAGCGTTACCTTGATGACTCGAGTGACGGGGTTTGGAGAGTTTTAGTCAGAAATGTCCGACTGGGACTCATGCTTGTCGTTCATGATGGAGTCGGCATGGCCTACATGGCGCTCCCTTCGCTCCCTACCTGTCTCTCGGTGTGTTTTTCTGAGCCGTTCTATCGACTTAAGAAGCTCGACGGTCTCTCCTGGCGGAGATCTCGTTTTGGGGTTTTTTCCAAGTCCTGCGTGGGGATGCGGAGAGCTGCCTATGTGTGGTGGTGCTTTGGTTCTTGTGCCCAGCGTGCGGTAGTGGCTGGCGTGCGGTAGTGGTGGCCCATACCTAGGCCACATCCTGTCTGATCAGGAGCCAATCCGTCGAGCAGGGCACGTCTCATCGGTCAGGGCACGTCTCATCTGCATTAAATGGGAAAGAGAGAGGGTTTTTTGCTCCGCCATTTCGTCTTTCCTGATCGGCGCGCCCTCCCCTAATTGTTGTACCCTTTTCCTTAAGTAGGAGAAGGGAGAAGGTTTTTGCCCTATTCTTTCACCTATTCCTCATCTACCGCCTCCTTTCCTTTTCCTTCTTCGCTGAGAGCGTTCTTGAGAGCCACGGTGGTTTCTAGGAAAGAAAAGGGGGAGAGCGGGGGAGAAAAAAAAAAGAAAGTCACAAATCCTTTTGCGATCTCAGAGCAAAATGTTGGACTAGAGGTCGTCCACCATGAGGGAGTCGATGTTGAAGGCCTTCGTCATGAAGGGGTTCCTGCCGCTGAAGGAGGTGGCGCACTAGAGGGCTCCCAGGAGGGAGGAGTTCCCACAACCTCGGCATGACAAGGTGGTGTCCTTTCTCACCTTCCACAAGCGCGGGTAAGGGTACCCCATGCACTGGTTCCTGCGTGGGCTCCTCAATGAGTGGGGTCTGGAGCTGCAGCACCTTAATCTGACGGGGGTGCTGCACATCATCGGCTTTGTCACCATCTGTGAGGCTTTCCTCGGGGTGGAGCCGCATGTGGACTTCTTCTAGCGGCTATTCTCTGGGAGAGCCTTGACTATGGGGAATCCGACCATGATCGCGCCGGTGGGAGGTTTTGCCCTGTAGAGGAAACCGAGCGCGGGAGGCTCATATCCCATGTACATCCCCTGTGACTCCAACCCGGGATGGCATGGGGAGTGGTTTTACATCAGGAATCCGGTGGAGGCGCCATTCTTAGCGTTCACCGGTGGGAGGCCGGAGAAGCAGGACAGTTGGTCATGGGGTTGTGCCCATAAGGAGAAGAAGAAGGTGGAGATCATCGAGGAGGAGCTCTAGAAGATCGTGCGGTGCGGCCTTGATGGGGTACAGGTGTTCCACACCCTTTATCGCCGTCGGGTTATGCCGTTGGTGGAGAGGACACGGCCGATGTGGATGTACAGCGGCCCGTCGGACCCGAACTGTGCGTCGCCGGAGGAGCTACTGGACGACAAGGTCTGAAGTCACCTTGGCCGGGTGCTGTAGCTGAAGCCCAAAGAGAGGGTTGAAGGGAAGCCCGCACCTTTCAACTCCGCGATCGTGTCCAGACTAGTATGCTGCTTTCCATTTAGTCAGTGCTTCTTCCTCTGCTTTCCTATTTTTTGATTTCGAGCCACCTATTCTATAGGGGCTTGGAGTTTACAAGTTCTAGCCACACCTTCCCAAGGGACCGGAGGGTGCGACCCGACAGGCTGCCTAGAAGGAGGTGACAGACACCAGGAAGAAGAAGAGAACCAGGGAGGTTCGGTGGAAGCAAGAGAAGGAGCAGGAGATCGCCTAGCGCATGAAGGCCGAGGAATGTAGGAGCGACGTTGAGTTGGAATTCGCATCAGAGGATCCCATAGATGTGGATGACATGGTTTTCTCCAAGGAGGAGGAAAGTCGGGAGGTCGTTGTGACCTTGGTGGAACATCGTGACCCTGCGGCGATGTCCACTGGTGATGAGCAGGAGGCAGAGCAGCACGCGGTGGTTCCCATGCCGAGGAAGCGTGCGGCGAGTGAGGACGCCGTCGGTGAACAGTTGGCAAAGCGGACGCGGTCACCGCGCCCTTGGCGGCATCGCTGGTCCCATCGCTGCCTGTCGCAGACGCAGCCGAGCAAGCCGAGCGGTCCAAGGAGTGGACTAGTACTTGTATGTTGCCGGGACCGGTGCCAACACACGACTCGTAGCCAGAGGAAGCCCCGCCTGCCGCGGACACAGTCGAGCAAGCCAGGTGGTCCAAGGAGCGGACTAGCACCCGTGCGTCACGCGACTCATAGCCAGAGGGAGCCTCGCCCATTGCTCCGGTCGGGAAGTCCCGAGCCGAGGGTCATAGTGACCCGTAGGCCGGGCAAGAGCCGGTTGGGATGACTCCGCCCCCAGCTGAAGTGAGGGGGCGTGGGTCATAGCCTAGGGGCGGTCCTTGCCCTGTAGGCCCATCGACATCGGGTCTTGCCTTCAGAGTCGTACCACTCACCACCCGATACGTTTTTCTTTGTTTGTTTTTTATCTTTTGCTATTTAGTCTTTTTGGAGTGTGACTTACCTGCACTTTTTGTCAGTGGCCGGGCGATGACAGGATTGAGCATCGCCCCAACTCCCATGCAGGAGGCTTGGAGGCCCACCCTACAGTGTGTCGCAGCAAGCGATGGGGGGAACAGGGTGGCGGCAGCGAACCCTTCCCTTCTGGGGGTGGTGCCCCCTGGGTCAGTTGCTGGTATGGTGGCAGCGATCCAGGTGCTAACGGTGGAGGTCGCGTCAAAGGTAACTCTTGCGGCCCCTCCTCCACCAGCTGTGGTAGAAGAGGAGAGGGAAACTGAGCTCCCTGCCTCACCGGGTGGAGGGCTACAATGCTCACCCTTGCGGTCGGTGCCGAAGGCGCTGGGGGGAGACGTGGCTGGGATGGAGTCAGAACGCCGGGCGGCGGCCCATGCAATTGAGGTGGTGGAGATCCCGTCCGATGATGAGGTGGATGACATAGTGGAGCTGGCGGTGGTTCAGTCGGAGGCAGGGCTCTCTGGTGGGCTCCTAAAGGGTGACCTAGAGTGGCCCTGCCCTAAGGACCCGATAAAGGTGCGGTTCGTTCTTTAGGATTCATAGGAGCATCAGCTCTAGGACATCCTTGTGGAGCAAGGACCTGCCGCGATGTCCGAACTCGCCAACCTATCCATGAAGCTCAAAGACGCCTAGGAGCGGGTTAAGTCTACCCAGCAGTTAGTCGAGGTCGACCTACAGCTTGCCACAGAGTTGATTTTCCCATACTTGTCCTTGACCTCTGAATCTTTTGTTGGTTGCCATAGCATGCTTGTTTTGCATAGAGTTTGAAGGGGATGTCATCCTGCAAGTCTCGCTTCCTCCAAATGGAGCATGCCCGGGTGGCTGAGCTTGAGCGTTAGCTAGAGTCTGCTCACCGCGAGTCCTAGGACTGGGTGGCCGAGGCAACCATGGCATGGGCAGAGGGGCAGCATGCAGTAGAGTGGGCGACCGCCACCGAGCGAGGGCTCAAGGCGGCGAAGGCCTGCCAGGCAGAGACCGAGGCATTGTTGCGGACATCCCTAGCGGACACTAAGATGGTGCTCTAGAAATCCCTAGAGACCCTTGAGTTGGAGGAGAGCGCCTTGGTGTCGGAGCGGAAGGCCCTGGAGTTGGCATGGAAGGCCCTGGATTCAGAGCGTAAGGCCCGGTCAGAGACAAACTAGGAGGTGCTCGTGCTTCAGGGCCAGGTGATGGGGATGGAGGAGGCGAATGCCCGGTTGTGCGTGCAGGCGGCTCGACAGGCAGAGGAATTCTCTGTCCTTGAGAACTTTCGCCTCGGTACATACCTTTGCTATTTTTCATTGTGTTGGTTTCTTCCTTTTTAGCTTATTTCTGAGCTTGTCGCCCTTCTTGCAGAGCTGGGTGGAAGGGTGAAGTCATTGGAGCGGGACGTAGAGACGATCAAGATGACTTTTGGCTAGAATGCAGAGGAGCTAGCCAAGTCCCATGAAGAGCGATGTGCTCTCGAGGGGGAACTTGACCAGATCTGCAATGTTGCCCAGCTTGTTCTCTCGAAGGTCTTTGGGTCGGCGCCAAGTACCAGTGCGCCTGCCGTCCAGCTGGTGGAGGTCCCGGATGCGGTCCGGGACCTTATCATGAGTGGGTTGTTCTACGGAGCGTTGGGGGTGTTGACTTCGGTGGCGATGCACCATCCAAACCTAGACTTTGCCACTATCTGCAGTGGGTACGCTGAAGGCTTGAGCACGGAGAACATCCAATCAATCGGGGAGTGCTTGCTGCCGCACGCAAGGTCGGTGGCAGAGCAAGTCTCTGCTCAGTGGGTGATGGACGTCTGCCATGAAGACATGGCCAGAAGCATGCGTTGGGAGGACGTTGCCTAGCCTATGGATGGCACGGAGCCTGGGTTGGAGGTGGACATTGCCCCGGCTTTGACCGAGCCGAATGTTGTGCTATCGAGGAGTGAGCCGCCTACGCCTTTGCCGGTCGCACCGATAGCAGATGCCGCTGAGCCACCCCAATAGCTTGTAAGGTATAAGTAGTTTAGTAAGCGTAAAAAGTTTAAGTTCGTGGGGGAGCCCCCGTGTAAACGTTCTTGTGTACTTAATGACTATAGTCGGTTTTATTTTCTGTGATGGAGTCACTCTGTTTGGGGAAGCTTGTTAGTTTTGTTCCTTAGTTTTCCCTTAGCATAATTTTGTTTTTTATTCTTTCTTTCTCGTACCTACCCATTTGTCCCATAGGCCGCAACCTTGGGAGCCTGGGACGTGGCCCGCGAGGCTCAGCTGCTCATAACTGTAGGAAAAGGTGGGGTGCGATCGGTTAGAATGTTTTAAAGCAAAGCTACGTAAGGCAAATTAAAGGAATGAACTACCCTTTTGGTTGGGTAGGAAGGAGTTTCACCATATGATAGTAAACAAAAAAGAGAGGTAGTAGTGTACCCTAGTGGTGCCCCCGAGTGCCCTGGGTCAAAAAGTGTTCGGGTCAGGGTGCTCTTATAGGAGCAAACGCTAAGTAAACAATGGTAAGACTGAAATTTAGGGGAAGAAAAAATGACATAGCTATTCCAAGCATTCGGTGAGAATGTTGTCGTTGTTGTCCTTCAGTTAGTAGGCATCCGGTCTGATCAATTCAACCTTCAATCATCCGGATCCCTACCTGCTATGCCCCCTTTCTTGGTCGCTGCTTCTTCGCCTTTTTCTTCCTTTGGCCCACCGGCCTGTCGTAGAAGGCGCTTGAGGAGCTGGCAGTCCTTGTAGAGGTTTTTGATGGGGTAGTCATGGTGGTTCATGGGCTCTCCATGAGCACATGGAAGTGGCTCGGAGGGTCCTACTGGGGCTACGTGCCCGTGTGATCAGCTGTGGCAACCAACGCGGAGCTAGCCAGTTGGCGGTGATCTTTTCTGTTCTTTTTCCCCTCTACGTGGAGGGGCCCTCATCCTGATCCTAGCACTTGGCCTTGCCTTTGCCTCGGCATTCGTTGGAGCACGGTAGGAGTGGCACTCGTTGTAAGTGTTGGACAAAGGTCTGTGGTCCCGGGCCGTCACGGCTAGGACTCCAGTCGCTGCTGCATGTGTCTTGGTTTAGCCCAAGCCACACGTATACAGGCAGTGGGCATAGAGCGGTCGTCGACTCAAGATGAGGCGCCAATGCGGCCTCTTGTGCCGCGCTTAGCGGTTGTAGTGGTGAGCGAGTGGAGCGACCCATCTATTGTGTCCCTATTCCCCTGGTGGGGAGTGAGGCCGCGAGTTGGCATCGCGATACAGAGCTCTCCGCTTGTTGAACGGCGGCGGTCTCCACTAGTGCCCAGAGGTTCCGGTGGATCACTTGTTCATGAGGGTCATTCGGCTCGGACAGGCCTCGCAGAAGCATTGTCGTGGTGGCGATGTTCTGATTGGCCCAAGCAAACTGTGGGGGATCATTCCCCCTATCCATGGTGTTATGCTGGACCCGACGGGCATCACCCCGGGCGCCGCTCGCTGGTCTACGCGCATAGGGTGGAGTGTGGTGCGCCGAGCGTGCTGGCACAGTCGGTGGTTGGTGCTGCCACTATTGTTGTGGTTCCTCACCATGCTCCCGTGCGAGCTCGGGGGTCTCCGTATGAGGATCCAGAGGGGCGTGAGTCTGTGAGGACTATGTTACCGCCGGTGGCTGTCCCAGAGCATCTGTCATAGCGCACTCCCAAGACGGTCGGTGGCTAGGCACCACATCACCGATGCTGGAGACGTCACTCTCAACATCATCATCCATGAGGTCAAGGAAACAAGTGGGAGCATAGCTCGCCATCCCCATGAATTTGGACGTGAGAGGGGGCGGCGCCGGCATCCTTCGGAGCCCCCGGGTGTACGCGTCCGTGGGAGACGCGAGGCCATAGGGAAACCGGTCATACGGTCGTCACGACGGAGACAACTTAAACAAGTGATAAGTTTATAAATACCAACAAGCATTTCTAGCGCTGTTGCTGGGGAAGGTATCTAGGCAAGAAGAAAATATTGATAAACTTATACTTATTGATGTGATTGAGATAACCATTGGCCCCTCCTCAAGCAGGATTACCCTTGTTCTGTCTACTTTTGTATCTTATGCAGGGTAATGTATGACTAGTTTTGACCTTTCGACAAACTACATTGAAGATCCAGAAGTATTAATCAGGAGAACTAGAGCCAAACTCAAGAAAGTCTTAGCTTTAGAATCATAAGACGACTAGACCAGGTAGAGCTTAACACCAGTTTTTGAAGCCATGGCTGACAAGACTCTCTGTGAGTTCTCTACTCCAATTATGGCCAATATCCGTACTAGGCCAACAGTCAATGTGGGAGACAATGGATTTGAGCTGAAGCCAGCTCTCGTCAACATGGTGCAAGCCAGCCAATTTTGTGAAAAGACACATGAAGATGCGAGTGCTCATCTCCAACACTTCCTGGAGATCTATAGCACTTTCACCATCAAGGGAGTTTCCAAAGATGCCATACTACTTCGCCTCTTCCCATTCTCACTCTTGGGGAAGGTGAACCAATGGTTCTATGCTAACAAAGATAGAAACACTACATGGGATAACTGCTCCACTGCCTTTCTAGCCAAGTTTTTTTCCATAGGCAAGACTAATGCTCTGCGTGGAAGAATTTTAAGCTTTCAATAGCAACATGATGAATCTGTCCCTGAGGCAGGGGAACACTTTTAAGATTATATATCAGAATGTCCTCATCAAGGGATGAAGAATTGGCTACTCATGTAGACTTTCTGCCACAGGTTGACCAACAGTACCCGTGAGAACATCGATGCTGCTGCTAGAGGTGCTTTCCTATCACTCACAGTCCTAGGTGCAACAACCCTCATAGAGAAGATGGCTTCCAACCAAGGTTGGAATGAAGAACGTTTTTAGACCCACGAGAGAGGTGGAGGTATGCATCAACTCAAGGAGGTAGACTTGTTGTCTGCCAAGATGGACCTGCTCATAAAAAGCTTGAAGACCGCTAATGAGAAGCAAGAAGTCATGCACATTCAGGATTCCCGCATGACATGTGAAGAGTGTAGAAACACTAGGCATACAGGGAATAACTACCCTAAAACCCATGAGGATGTGAACTTTGTCAACAACTACTACTTTCATCCTCAATAGAATCAAGGATGGAATCAACAACAAAGGCCAAACTACCAAGGTAACTATCAAGGTAATAATTATAATAATTTTAATAATCAACCACTCTTGAGAGAATTGATTTCTGGCCAAGCTAAAATTATGGAGGGCTTATCTAGAAAACTAGCTTCCAATGATAAGATCTTGAAAAACATAAATAATAGAATGGATAGCTTCTCCTCTGCTATTAAGAACCAGCATAGCTTTAATAAAATGATAGAATAACAAATAACTCAGCTAGCGGCTCCTGTTATGAAATGATCCCGATTTTTATAGTCCAGGAGATCGAGCCATCACATTATCAAATAATAGCTGATACCACAATTCATACATAGCGAAAGTACAAGTTTATAGGGTATTACA
Organism: Miscanthus floridulus; assembly: GCF_019320115.1. Taxonomy (NCBI): domain Eukaryota; kingdom Viridiplantae; phylum Streptophyta; class Magnoliopsida; order Poales; family Poaceae; genus Miscanthus; species Miscanthus floridulus. The sequence continues at coordinate 21,309,269 of NC_089593.1, read as the reverse complement.
ACACTTGGTTACACACCTAAATAAATCGTTATACTAGCGGAAACACGCACAGGGCTTCATGAGAGTAGACATGGCACGTTGGTGGGTGAAGGCTCCTCCATCACAGACTATCATCAGAGTTGATGTGGAGCGTCGACAGGTGAAGGAACCTCCTTCACGAGCAATCATCAGAGTAGGTGTAGAACAACAGTGGGCATAGACTTCATCTTCATCTCCTCAACCAAACTTGAGCACAGGCACGAGACCATCTAATCCTTCTAATCTCTGTTGTCATCGTCATAGATGACATCCAAAACCTGCCAAATATCTTTTAGTACGATTTGTACTGGCCACTGGCTCCCACCCTATGCTTTGCGTATGCTTTGTGGTAAGTGGAATGCAAGGGTAGAGCAAAAGGCATATATATGGTTGTAGGTTTCCTATGCAAGTTCATCCATATTTTATAATAGTTCATCAAGTTTTAACCCATCTCATCCACACGTTCACCCTTCCCATCACACACATCTCACCACACTCTCACTCTCTACACGGCAAGGGCAACTCCCACTTGTACCTTGCCTCAACGGCCCAAGCCAGAAACCAACACCAAACCCAGGGGGGAGAAGAAGAAAGGATACCTCTCACTAATCAAGGGAAGCGTAGGTCATAGGAATGTCCATATCTGAGGATGCGGCTATATGTATAGATCGATCAACTCTACAGAGCATGTACACCTAGAACCACAAGATCACCATCATCGACGGTGGCCACCATCTAGGCTGATACCAGGCTACCCTCCAACCGGTGTGATGCCACCCTACCACTCAACCCTAGGCCACCTCGGAGTCCACCGAAACGCTAAGACTGCGAGACATAGTATCGAGCCCCTAGAGGTCACTACGCTGTCTTAGGAGGGTGTGGGTCCCATGCCCGTACCTCCCTACACTATCCACTAACAATCTAGCAGCAGTGGCACCATCCTAGCTAGTCAGCATCCATCCCCCGCCCATTCAGGAACGAGTGGCGTGCATGTAGGGTCCTATGATCTTGTTCTCTCGACATACTAGTCCTTATGGGGACCAGATAGGATATCTTCTCAAAGGGAATAACCAACACCCCATGCCTCGATGGCACCTCCATCCCGGGGCTTCATCCCACAAAGACACTCCACCTCAGGGCCTCCTCATCTGACATGTACTCGCTAGAGGTACCTCTCATAGGGAATGCCTAGGTCACATCCCCCTAGCAAGACTTGTCCAAAGACTTGTCGTAGAATCTTGTCCAGTCGACTCAACCCTCACCATACACCCAAGACATACGCCAAGATCTCCCCAAGTTGTTACTAGTTTTAGCAGCACCATGTGCCTTAGCCACTCACCAACAATTCTCCACCAAGCATCACATCATAGATATAATGTGTAGTAGAAGCAAGTAGTAAGTAGTATGTGATCATCTATCCTAACAGCGGGTGTGCAAGGGTAAAGGTTACATCAAGGTAATGGCTATCAAGCAATTCTACCATGCAACCTATCACATATCATTACCATGAAAGTAAAGCACTAGCAGCTACATTATTGCATGTCTAATAGGATTCTATGAGGTTGGGTGGGATGTGGCACCTGTTGACTAGTCATCTCTGAGATCCTTAGTGCACTCATAGCCGTTCTCCTCAAGGTCCTGGTGTTGTTCGTGTTTCCTTCCTCCAATGGGTTCTGGTCTAATCAACATTATCCTCAATATAACTACCTTGATAGAGTGGCAACAAGGTAAAAGAACAATCAATCCACTAAACCTATAAAGACTGCAAACAAAAGAGGCAACAAGACATAGAAGATCAAAAAACACCAAAAGAACACCAAGGGAAGATGACTTAGCCCTCTCGGCGGAAGTCCGCTCCCTAGACCAAAAGAAACTGAAGTGGTTGTTTGCTAAGCACAAGCATACGTCTTAGCCTAGCCAGTACTTCCCGGGTCAATCATGTCGACCTGTATGGCTTCAATAAAAATGGCATAGACCCTAGCTCATCTTAGGCGAACACCATGGCTTGCGGTCTTTCAATCCAGGCATCATGGAGATTGATGGGTTCCGAAAAGAGTGCTAAGGGGGAAAAGAAGCAGTTCCGGTCTCTCTCAATCCATCCACCATTATAATTGACGGGAACCAAGAGAGGGTGGAATGGAGGAGAGAAGAGAAGGGAGGTGGTCTACTCCTTCCAATCCACGCGCCATGGAAAGGGACAGAGCATTGAAAAGGAGCGACACAGAAGAGAACACGGGTGCCCAAACTACTTGTTGGGTACCATGACCTAGGTGCACTAAATGCACTAAGACATCCCTAGGGTTCTTAGCGGTGTGGTTGTCACCGTAAGAACCAAAGAAATGCTATGGTCTAAACAGTGTTATCCTAAACGCTAAACGGTAAACAGTCGGTCACCTACCGTTTAGCCCATTATTCGGGCAAAACGGGTGTTTAAACGGGAAAAACGGCCGTTTAAACGGTCAAAACAACCAATTAAACGGAAACGGTGTGCCACCGTGTAGCGTTTAAACGGTGTGTAAACGGGCTAAACGGCTGTTTAGGCGAACAGTGGGTCTAAATAGGTACAAGCATACAAGGGCTTAAGCATGATAGAACCAAAAGAGGAGGACATGGGATTCACCTTCCTTTGATCCACTCGCCATAGCAAACGACAGAAATCAAAGGAATGGAATCAAGAGAGAAATAAACACCAAACAACAAAGGGCTCAATCCACATCTTACTGGATCGACGAGGATTGAGAACAAGAGAGGAGAGAAGAATGGAATCCATACTCTTTCAACCAACTCGTCATGGAATGGACGAAGGTTGGAAGAAAGGGGACACAATCCCACAATCCAAACCAACTCATAGGGTACCATGACCGTGCAACTAAATCAGCACAAGGCTATCCCTAAGGCCTATAGTGATGCGGTTGTCACCGCTAGATCCGAAGGAACGCTATGGTCATTGTGGTACAAGCATACAAGGTGGTTAGGATAAACAAGTGAGCAAAAGAGGTAAAGCCCGATGGTTATGGTGAAGCAACTCGCGGCCATAAGCTTCACCTAAACGAGTTGGCTTCCGTAAGTGAAATGTCCTAATATGGCTAGAGGCGGGTGAATAGCCTATTTAAAAACCTACAAATCAACTAGAGCAATTTGATTAATATAACAAATAGTGAAATACAAATAACTTGCTCTAGCTCTACAAGGGTTGCAAGCCACCTATCCAACAATTCTAGTTGCTATGATCTCTAGACACACAATTTTCTATGTCACTACTCACTAAGAGCTCTCACACTTGCTACACTAAAGAGCTCCACTAGATGAACTTAAAATAACAAAGCAAGCTCTCAATTCTAATTACACTAAAGAGCTTGCTACAACTAGTTTGCAAAAATATAAATAAGTGAGTAGAATGATTATACCATCATGTAGAGGAGTGAACCAATCACAAGATGAATACTAAATCAATCACTGGGAGAATACCAAAGGGCAAGAGACAACCAATTTTTCTCCCGAGGTTCACGTGCTTGCCGACACACTAGTCCCTATTGTGTCGACCAACACTTGGTGGTTCGATGGCTAAGAGGTGTTGTACGAACCTCGTCCACACAATTGGACACCGCAAGAACCTACCCACAAGTGAGGTAACTCAATGACATGAGCAATCCACTAGAGTTACCTTTTGGCGCTCCACTAGGGAAGGCACAAGACCCCTCACAATCACTGCGATCGGAGCTAGAGACAATCACCAACCTTAGCTCAATGATCCTCACTGCTCCAAGTAGTCTAGGTGGTGGCAACCACCAAGAGTAACAAGTGAATCCCACAGTGAAACATGAATACCAAGTGCTACTAGATGCAATCACTCAAGCAATGCACTTGGATTCTCTCCCAATCTCACAATGATGATGAATCAATGATGGAGATGAGTGGGAGGGCTTTGGCTAAGCTCGCAAGGTTGTTATGTCAATGCAAATGGCCAAGAGAGTGAGCTTGAGCCAGCCATGGGGCTTAAGTAGAAACCCCCACAAAATAGAGCCGTTGGCTCCTCAGTCCACTGAAAAATGAGGCGACCGGACGGGCCGATCAGATCGACCGGACACTGGACCTCAACATTCGGTCGCACGATGTGTGCCACATATCCCCTGCTTCAAACATTGATAACCCGATCTCAACGGTCATCAGTGCGTTTAAGTTGTGACCGGATGCGCTGCTTCGAAGTGACCGGACATAGAACCCCAACGTTCGGTCGTTTCTAGTAAGCATCCATTCACAAAAATCCATGCCCGACCAGACTCACCCAGTGTTTGGTCACTCAGGGTCTCCTCTGTGCGCTACCGCATCAGCAGGATCGGACGCACCCCGTCAGTGTCTGGTCACTGAGTGCCCTAGCATCTGATCGAAGACCGATGCCAACGTCTTCACTCTTCCACTGACCGAACACGCTAGTCCTACCGAGACCAGCGTCCGGTCACTTACAGTGACCTCTGTCTTTTCTATATAGTGCATCGGTGGCACCATCGGACTGTCCACACTCTACAGGCGGACACTCTATCGGTGAAGTTTCTAACCCTTGCTCAAATGTGTCAACCACCAAGTGTATCACCTTATGCACAAGTGTTAGCATATTTTCATAAACATTTTCAAGGGTGTTAGCACTCCACTAGATCCTAAATGCATATGCAATGAGTTAGAGCATCTAGTGGCACTTTGATAACCGTATTTCAATACGAGTTTCACCTCTCTTAATAGTACGGCTATCGATCCTAAATGTGATCACACTCACTAAGTGTCTCGATCACTAAAACAAAATAGCTCCTACTATTTATACCTTTGCCTTGAGCCTTTTGTTTTTCTCTTTCTTCTTTTCTAGGTTCAAGCATTTGATCATCACCATGCCTTCACCATCATCATGATCTTCACCATTGCTTCATTACTTGGAGTAGTGCTACCTATCTCATAATCACCTTGATAAACTAGGTTAGCACTTAGGGTTTCATCAATTAACCAAAACCAAACTAGAGGTTTCAATCTCCCCCTTTTTGGTAATTGATGATCATGAATGGTTAATGATGATGAACACAGATGATACTGATGATGAAGATGCTCACTAATGATTACTGTTTATGATGTTCATTATTCATGTTTACCTGATCATGTGTTTATGGGCTTGTGATAAACTTGTTGCCACCCAATTGCTAAAAGATGACTCATTAAAAGCTAATCACAGTTAAACCAGTGTCAGCCTTTTAAGCCTCATAAACCCCATGTTATATTTGTTGAGTACGACATGTACTTACGCTTGCTTTACTTTTCAAATATTTGGATGAAAATCCCGGATGGGTACCAGATTGCTAGAGTATGGAGGAATTAGGCTTGTGATCAACCAGTCAGTTGTCTCTATGGATTTAGAGTCTTCGCCTAAAGATTGAAGTTGTTTTTCCGCTGTCCATACTCTGAGGTTATATTCTTTATACTAATACGTTATGTATTCAAGCATTGTCTATTGATATTGCCCTTATTTGTAGCTATATGTGAGATTTGACTTCCTGGGCTCACATATGGTGTGCATCTGGTTTTATTCTTAAAACCAGGCGTGACACCCGCATGGTGAAAGACAGCGGCATGAAGGCCGGTCTTAGCATGACAGCGATGGAAAGAGAGAAGGACAAGATCTTGGCCCTTGGGAGCTCACCGGAGGTAGAGGAGATGGTGCTCCGATGAGGTGGTGTTGCTGTTCTCCGGTGAGGTGGTCGGCGCCATGGTCAGCAGCTCCGGTTCCCAGCTCCGGGTGGTGGCGAGCAGGGGTGGCTTCCCGGTGGGTCATCGATGAGGAAGTGGTGCTGGCCATAGACATAGTGGAGGAGGGTGAGGTGGTGTTGACCGTGGTGGTTGGAGGTCACGACGAAGTAGGAGGTCAGCATGTAGGTAGGTGGGTTCCTAGGCGTCAGTGCTCGGCTCCTCGGTGCATTCACGTAGCGAGGTGGCACTGAGGACGAGCTAGGCAGGGCACAGCATCAAGGTGGCCGGGCTCGATGGTTTGCTGCTTGGCAAGGAAGAGGTGCTGGTGACGTCTTGGTCCATAGAAGGGAGACGATGGTGTCGTGGCCACGATCGTGGTAGAGGACGAGCTCGATGCTGGCGTGGCGAGGAGGAGCACAACAAAGCTTGCTGCTCCAAGTCACAGTGCAACTCAGTGGCTAGGGAAAGGCGCCAACGGCATCATGGTCCACGGAGAAGACGACGGCACCATGATGGCTTGGCGATGTGGCATGGCGAGGTCATGGATGCAACGTGGAGGAGGTAGCGCGGCTTGATGGGGTGCCGATGGCGAGGATAGCTTGGCAAGGAGGGGAAGCTAGAGAGGTGGTGACGTGGCCAGTTGAGGCGGAGGCGAGGAGCGAAGCAGAGCATGGCGTGATCGGTGGTGGTGGCGCGGCCGAGGGCGGTTGGTTATGGTGTCTGCGTGGTCGGCTGTGGCTGGTGTCATTGGCAGCAGAGAGTGGAGAGCGAGGAGAGGAGGAAGAGAGAGTATGGCGGTAGATTAGGAGTAGTAGAAAGAGCAGCGATGGCTGATGTTCTTATAGCAAGCGGTGGCTAGGGTTGGAGACACTCAGAAGATCGCCGTCGTCCGTGCCATGGATGGGACACATGGCACGCATCCCTTGGTGCATGGTACGGACGTTGAGGCAGGGGCATGGCATGGGTGCGTGCTTATCGGCGGTGCCGACGGCTCGGGAGCAGGGCACATTAGGGTTTAGGTCAGGCGTGCCGCCATTTTGGGCCCACGGGGGCTGTGACTGGGCTGGTGGGCTCACATCGTGGACGGGCCTGTGGGGGCCGGCGCTACACTGGCAAGCCTACAGGGGCCATGGTGCAAAGCTGGGCCACGGGCAGTGCACGTGTGGGCCATCACGGGAGCAAGCACGAGGCAGGCCTAGCGAGGGCGCTGCAGGGCCGAAGGGAGGCTGAGGCCTGGCGATGGTTTGGGCCAAGGGCCTGATCGGCTTACACAAGAAGGGAGGAAGGGAGGAGTTTTGGCCCAAAAGAAAAGAAAAGAGTTTTCCTATTTTGCAATTTATGGAATTTGAGATTGAGTCAAAGAAATTTGAAAGGGGAATTCAAAGAAGATTTGAGAAGAACTCAAAGGGGAGTTTGAGAAGGGATTCTTGCTACGGATTTGTGCACTCCAAACTCTAATGAGACTCAAACATAGAACAAACTCGAGAGCACCGACACACTTCTACAAACAAATCTAAATGGATGCAATGATTTGTTAGTGGGTTAGACTACGGTTTGTCCTAGAAGCTACATGCTTCACACAATTGCAGGAAAATTTTTGAAAAAAAGCTTGCATTTTTGGATGCTCGAAAACTCGGGTTGTTACATGTTCCTTCGACTGACAAAGGTAAAATTCTGGGACAACCGGAAGATCTAGAAACTACAAATCTTGTCAATATTAATAATGCAGTATACTACTGTATACAACCATTGACGGGAAGGTGGATAGATTATTCCTTGTCTGAAAAGAAGAGCGATCTAGGGAGACCTATCATCCACATCGCCATTAGACCTCATATTTTCCAAGAATCTATCTCTGACTTCGGAGTAAGTGTCAACATTATGCCTAAGGTAATTTATGATCAAATTAATGGAGATACTTTATTGTACACAAATATGAGTTTGCAGCTTGCAAATCAGTCACTCTGCTACCCCAAGGGAGTTCTTGAAGATGTCATTGTTCGAGTGGAACAATCATATGTTCCTATAGACTTTGTGGTTTTGGAAACAGATGGAGATGTAAGGGCACCCATTATTTTGGGCCGACCTTTCTTGAGCACCACAAAAGACATCATCTACGCGGACAATGCCAAAACCTGCTTCACAATCAAGGATAAAAAGGAGAAGTTTTCTTTCAAGAATCATATCTTGCAATCTCCTAGACATCCACAAACGTTGTACCTGCTCGAAGAGACAACAGTGAGTAAGAAGAAAAACAACAGGAGAAGAAGGAAGAACAAAGCCAAGCAGTCACCAGAAGAGTTAGTCAACATGATCAACACACTCCGATCACAGTATGACCACCTCCTCGCTTCACCATATCTTACCAAGATGGATGATCTAGGCGTACCTACGATCGAGTGTACCATTGGACAAAGAATATTCCACAAGACCTTCTACGACATTGGATCGGGTGTCAATATAATGTCCAAGATGGTAGATCAATCAATATGATTTTTGGAGGGAATAGCCAAAGATGTCATAGTGAGAATACATGATCAATATGCCCCTGCCGACTTCATGGTTCTGTACATGGGAGAAGAAGAAGATGGCACACCCATTATCCTTGGAAGACCGTTCCTCAACATTACTAATACAATTATCTATGTCGGATCTAGATAAGTCCACTTTCAATTCCCTAGAGAAAAGGTACGCTGCTATTTCAATAATTATACCACTTATGAGCAGCCAAAGAAGACCCTCTCCAGGAGGACACGCTGATCATCTGAACACCAGAAGAATCAATTCCCAAAGAATAGATGGGAAGCAGATGAAGAACTTAAAGAAGTTGTCAAAGATGAACCTACTCTACCAAAGTTAAGTCCACAGACCAAGCAAGTATGGAAGGAAAAAGTGACATCATTGGAGTCACCATCACAAGAGATGCAACCATCAAGGTCTCCATCTCCGAGACAAGATTGGTGGATCTGGGCTTTTTCTTTTTTTTTCTTTTTTTCTGATTAATCGAGGTGGGCAGGCAACCGCCTCGGTTAAGGCCACGATTAACCGTGACCTTTCGGCCGAGGTAGTTGCGAAAACCGCCTCATTTAACCCGAAATGCCCTCAACAGTAAAAATTCCTGTAGTAGTGACACAAACCATTAGCAAGACAAATCAAGGTAACATATTGCTGATTCTTTATGAAAAAAGAACTCAGTTTTGACATATATCAGTTGTTGTACAATCAGAGTGAGGAGGAGCACCGCCGCTGCAGCCAGATCGGGCTGCTACAGTGGAGGCGGGGTGGCGGCAAGGCAAACACAAACTTGAAGAAATAGCACAAGACAGTTAAGAAATAGAGTACAGCCGGGTTTCCAGATACAGACGTCCAGCAGCGCATCCGGACGCCCCGCGCCTACTGCCCGCCCCGTGTCCGGCTTTCCCGCGCAGTGCCCGTGCGTGCTCCTTCCCCTATGCCTCTGCCGCTGGGTCCTGATTTGACCGTGCACACTTGGGGGGGGGGGTCATCGCGCCTGCTGCCATGGGAAGCAACACCGATGGCCCATGCCTGGCCGCGCACTTCTGTTGCCCCGCATGCTGCTGTTGGCGCGTGGTGCTGCTGTTGACCACATCCAGCTGGAATAAGGAGAGAGAGAGAGAGAGAGAGAGCAGCCAAGCATGGATGCAGCTTCGTGCTCCACGCCCATGGATACATCTTTTGTGTTCCGCGCCTGTTGTCGCGCCCGCTTGGCTTCCCGTGCGCACGCGGCGACCGCTACGCCCGAGGGGACCACCTCCTTGCACCCCTTGCCGCGCCTGCTGATGAAACACTTGCAACATAAATTATTTGCTGTAACATATGTCCGAAATAGATAAAATATTACAACATATGTTTGCAACATATGTGTATGGGCACTGCAACATATACAAGATCCAGATAAAACACTTGCAACATACGTTTAAAACATTTGAAACATACGCTTGCAACATATGTGTATAGCCAATGCAACATTCAGATAAAACACTTCCACATACATTTAAAACAGCTGAAACATTTGAAACATACACTTCAAACATATGTGTATAATCATTTCAATATATGCAACACCAAATCTACTTTTACAACATCTAGATGAAACATATGCAACATACATCTGAAACGCATGAAACATACGGTTGTCACATGTGCTTATCTACTTGTTGCACCACAATGGAAGCTTGTTCACGGTTGACAGGTGGATGGATCACGAGCGGATGGATCGCAGCACGGCGGGAGGTACGAGGCACAGGCGAGGGTGCGCGGTGAGAGGCATGAGGCGAGGTGCAGGGGGCAGGCGCGTCCGTCGCGTCCTTTGGTGCGAGGCATGAGGCGCGAGGTCGTGCAACGGGAGGCGTGGGGGCAGGCGCGTCCATCCCGTGCTTTGGCACGAGGCACAAGGCGCGGGACACGTGACACGAGGCGCGGGGGCAGGCGCGTCTGTTCCATCTAGAAAGGACGGACGTCCCGAGGGGTATCATTATCGTTTTAGATAACCTGCATCATGCTACCAGTCTCTGAATATATATGAGAGACATTCTGAGCTGCTTGGTTGCATACTTGGATTGCTCTGTATATTCAGAGTTTCAGACCTGTTGCTCTGAATCAGACCTGCTGCACCAGACTTTGTATTAGACACGAGGAACTGAACGCCAGTTATGAAATCCAATCATAATTCACGGTACAGACATGCGCACTGCCGTGGAACAAACCAAAGAAATAACTAAAACGGCACCTGCTACTTGCTGCATGCAATTTTCTTTTTCTATAATGAAATAAACCCAATACACCACAAGTGCACAAAAGTGCATCGATAACCAAGAATCTAGACTACCAATTGGCTGCTCTATACAAATCAAAGTGAAGTCACAAATGCACAAACACATTTGCACATATCTCACACCAAATACATCTATCAGAAAACTGAAATTTGTTTCCCTGCTGAGGGATCGTCCCCGAGTACAATTGTGTGAGATCTCTGTCTTGCTTGCTAGCTTATCTAGCAAATATGTACATAACCTCGTAGCAAATAAGCAAATCCCCCACAATTCAACAGTAGCAAATATATGTTCCGATAGCGAACTAGAACAATGGATGTTCTTACAATTTAACAAGAAATAACTTCATCAACCATTACCATGTAATGCTTAAATTCAACAAGAACCTAGTTTCAAAGCCTAAATCAACAACCAAACATAATGTTTTGTAGCACGTGGGGTTTATGGAACTTTTGTGCTTGGGCATTCTCCCTGTGAGTTATACAAGATGCAAATAGGAAATTTCATTGCCTAGACCAGTATATGGCAGGACAATGAGGCTGCAAGCCAAAGCCCACCCGGACCTGCTGGCATTATAATAAACACAGTTTATCTCCATTATAATTTTTAAAAACATTGAGAAGCAAAAAAACATAACTAGGCTGAAGTTTTCAGGAGTTGCAAATTGCAGAGTTACAAAGACACACATGGGTAATTGGGTATAGAGGTGTAATGTGAGCTCTTACAATATTGAATATTTGCTAGCTGCGTTGTCCAAGATCTCATCATCAGGATCTGCAAAAGAAAAGGCAAGAGTGTGTTTGATTGCACAAGAACAGAGCACCTTCAGATAGGAGGCAACAAAAGGGAGGATATCGGAGTTGCCAACACTAGAATGCATTCATTTGACAACGCCGTAAGACCTATCAGAAAAGCACTGATCATTTCAAATCAGCTGAACTACTTAACATAAAGATTCAAAGTACCATGCACCAAGCAGATCTATAACTTTGTAAAGTTCTATGTAACTCATGTTCTGTGTGATGATCCAGCGGTACCAAGCAGATTCTTGACCTTTTACAGACAAAAAAAAACTTATTCCATCCGCTGAAATGAAGTTTAGGAAGATATAGATCTCGTGTACCATCTAATAGAGTTGTTCCATGATCACTACAGAGCTGTTCCGGTAGAATATAATGAGATGATAATTTCTACCAAGTCTACCTACTTCTACTTTCCTATCCTTTAGGGTGAAGTCACTTGTAAGATTGACGCTTGTGCATATCTCTGAGGTGCTTCGCTTAGCCTGGCGTGCCACCGTCAGTTCAGTTACCTATCCCAGTCGGAAGGTAACAAATAGTCACACAAGAACAAACAGTGACCGCTCTGGCCACAATCGGTTCGCCCGGAGCGCGTGCCAGGACCCTTTGCTTGACGCCTTCATGGGGGCTGGAGACACGGGACCCCATGATCCAGGAGGCGCACAACCCCGTGCTACTCGCCGGACGGCGGCGTGGAGACGCACGGCTCGCCGGAATACGCGCCGGTGTCCGGCCTGTGGGCCAGCAACCTCTCCACGGCCAATACTGAGGCCCACGCACAGGGCATCCTCAACAACGGCAGGAAGGAAATCGCCTTTGGGCCAGGAGTTCGGCTCTCAGACGACGCCCAACTTGCCGCAATCTCGGACCAGGTCACGAAGATGGATATCGACGCTGCACGCCTGCACCACGCGCAGGGACAGTGCTGGGAGTTGGCTCTGGCGCTGCGTCTGACGGCGGCGATGCGGCTGGGGAGACGGAGGCGGGAGGACACATCACCGACGAAGGCTACAACTCTGGTGCGCAGGGGACGCTGGTGGCGGCCATCCCTGACGACTACGACTCCTGAAGAAATGAGACGTTAAGGGATGCAGTGGCCCCTGTGCCGCCGACTCCTGCTTCGCCTCCACGCCGCGGTGGGCTGTCAGGTGCCAGAGGCCGCAAGCGGACGATGGCATTGTTTGAGTGGGCCATAAGCCCGGGCATAGATATTGGGCTACACTAGCTTGTATGGGCCTGTAAGTCGGCCTGTGCGCCGCGGGGGATCCTAGTTCGTAGCCCTGTCCCAATAATCTGTGCTTGGTTGGTACATTCCATGTGTTTTTTTGAAAGCGGTACATTCCATGTGTAGTATCTGTGGGTGTAGAATTTTGTCTTAAACTCTTGATTAGTTTACACTTTTCCTCGCAGATCTGCCCAAACTTGTATGTGAAGTATGCGTGATTTGGATCTATCGAAATACAATTATCTGGAATGAAACTTGAATTGTTGATTCAGTGTTTCCTTCTTATTAGTGCAAGTCAAGGAGAAATTTATAACATATGAATAAACACAATGTATCCTATTGTGCCGCATCTAATTGGGCACGTTAGTGCTGATCATGCCTTCTGTATTTTGCATTGACTGCAGCTTCTCCAGGATGCAGCAAGCAGGGTTTTTATGAGTTGTATTCACATCCTAGTTCTTTGTTTGCTGCACTCCTGCGACTATAACGAAATGTGGATGGGGTGGAGAAGTATTTAGTGTCTATCTGTCCAAGCCATTTGCAAGATGAATTTATCAGCTTTGTTAAGGATAATAAAAGGTTTCCCGTGAAGACATTGAACTTGTAAGATGAGTTTATTCTATTTTGAATATTGGAATGTCAGGGATTTGGGTACAGAGTTTGACCTTCTAGTCTTCTGAGCGACAAAAAAATGATTTTGCAGGTTCAGAATCTGATAGAGCATTGTTGACAGCTATATAAGAATAATGAAGAAGCTGTTTGACCTTCTATTTTTACAGTTTTAGGTGAGAAGCTGATTTGTTCATTGCTCTGAACCTGTAATTGCTTATTGCACAGAATTGAAGTCCGACCTGTAATGCTATATTGCTCGGAACCTGAAAAATGCTAATTACACATGTAAAATTACATATGAACCTTTGATATGGATTTAGAAGCCTCTTATCTGGGGAGCATTTATCAGCTATGGTCAGCAGTGACTACATACTCTTATTAGCTACTAGTTCTCACTTGTATCTATTCCAATAACTATGAAAGAATATTGGCCATTGCCTTCCAAATACATTCCAGTCTGCTAATTACTAATTTTTAAATCCTAGCGATGATACATCCTAAAGCCAAGCTTGTTTTGTTTTCCTTCTCTAGCATTCCAGCACTACATTATTTATGCACCTTATTCATTCTTTGTTTTGTTTCTTACAAGGAAAAGTGCCAGAAAAAGAAGTTCAACCACCTACTCGCTGCATGGTCAACAAAGCTTGTGAGAATTCCCTTCAGCTTAACTTGTAGGTAGCCTTAATATTTGAGATGGTGGATTAGCTCTGTATGCAGTTGTAAGCTATAACTGGATGGAAGATATTTGAAACAGTGAGTAATAAGCTATGTATGTAGGTGTTAGTTCCCTTCATCTTAACTAGTGGCCATCTTATCATTTCAAATGATATAAGATATTTTTGTTGGATGCTGCAATTCATGATCAAGGTTCCAACAATAGATTAAATCATTGTGTGGCTTTTTATAAAATTTAGGGAAGCTTGGATAGCCAGAAGGATTAGAGAAAGGATTATCCATGTATGCTAGTGTTGATGGTTCATCAAGATATGAATAAGTGAATGAAGGTATAGTTGTTTTGTTATGGAAAACATAGAGTCTGAAAGGATGGTTTTATTCCATTGTGCTCAAGTTTACTTTATCATTATGAATCCATGCGAAACAAGTTTTATTCTATTGTTATGGCAAACATGGAGTCTAAAAGATTTTGTCTCTTAAAAGTGATAGCGATTTTCACCGCCGGCTCCAAATGGCACTGCAGCCTTCCATCGTCAAACTGGCAGTGAAACTTCTTATCACCGCCAGTTTGTAAGTGCATTGCGCATTGCATGACTAGCTGGCGGTGTTAAATGTTTTCACAGCCAGTTTGGCACATGATATGGCGACGAAGACTAGCGTTGTTTTCGCCGCAAGATCATATGTCGATCCGGCGGTGAAAATGTTCATCATTTCTGGTGGGTGGCCCTTCTGCACACCCTCTGCCTATGAACCAGCGGTGAAAGTCTAGGCAATCATCATCCTTTCTGCAGTAGTAAAAAGATCTAACTCGATGATCAAGCTCTGAATGCAATATATGAAGAGCTTCACCCCAAGGTCTTTGAGTCCATCAAGGTCTTGGAGATGGCACTTAAGGTGTGGAAGAGGCTCTAGGAAGCATATGAGAGCACCGCAACTGTGAAGAATGCCAAGCTTTACATATTCAAAGATAAATATGACAAGCCAAGGAGCTTACGACCAGATAGTGAAGCATAATCACTGCTTGGTCCGACAATGATTGTCTGTTCTTTACTAGTGCAAACATATATTTCAATTAATTATTTTTAAATTTAAATTAAACTTATCGTTTTGATTTATTGAACAAATCACACATTCTGTCAAACAAACCACAAAATCTATTTATTTATTTACGGAAGCGCTAGCGCCCTGACAGGACATGCGCGTCCGGATGCCCGCACTTGCACTTCGTTTCCGCACACCTGCACTCTGTCCCCTTTCCGCGCTTCGTTTCCTGCGTTCACCTGCGCTCCGCCCCCGTGTTTGCATGCCCCGCCGTGCCTGCGTTTTGCGCGCCCACACAGGGCCCACACCGCCCGGACGTTGCCCGTGCCGCTAGACCGCGCGTGGGGACCGCTCGCGTCGCCTCTGCCATCAGCGCCCGCTTGGCAGCTCCCCAGCAACTGCTACAGGTGGCTGCTACAAGTGGGTCCCGTTACAACTTGTGCAGCACCCGATCTACTTTTGAAACATCCAGATGCAACATTTGAAACGTACGTCTGAAGGCAGATGAAACGCTTGAAACATGTGTCTCGAACACTTGTAAAAACACCTGAAAACATTTGAGAACCATTGCAAAACATACACAATATCCAGATAAACACACTTACAACATATGTGTGAAACATATGCAACATCCAGATAAACACACTTGCAACATGCGTCTAAAAAACAAATGAGATATTAGAAACAGAAGCTTACAACATATATGTACAACCATTACTAATATGCAACATTCTGATCTACTTTTGTAATATTTATATATGAAACACTTGCAACATACCTATGCAACATTTGAAACACTTAAAACATACTCTTGAAACATGTGTTGTTCATCCTTTTTTTCGAACGACGCAAAGAAGACTGGGGAACGACTGTTTCTGGCTAGCTTGCGGCCGAGGATGGTGGTATGACCTGGCAGCGGCCAGCTACGCCTGCCAGCGACGGCCCCTCTCCTAGCCACACATGGCGGGCAGCGCCAGCACAACGCTTGGTGAGCACAGCGGAGAGGGAGGAAGGCGGCAGTGAAAGCTCTAGTTTGATTTTGGTGAATTGATGAAACCCTAAGTGCTAACCTAGTTTATCAAAAGTGATCATGAGGTAGGTAGCACATTCCAAGTGGTTAAACAAATGAAGATCATGACATGATGATGGTGATGCCATGGTGATGATCAAGTGCTTGGACTTGAAAAGAAAAAAGAGAAAAACAAAAGGCTCAAGGCAAAGGTATAAATGGTAGGAGCTATTTTGTTTTGGTGATCAAGACACTTAGTTAGTGTGATCACATTTAGGATCGATAGCCGTACTATTAAGAGGGGTGAAACTCGTATCGAAATGCGGTTATCAAAGTGCCACTAGATGCTCTAACTCATTGCATCTGCATTTAGGATCTAGTGGAGTGCTAACACCCTTGAAAATATTTGTGAAAATATGCTAACACATGTGCATAAGGTGATACACTTGGTGGTTGGCACATTTGAGCAAGGGTTAGGAACTTCACCGGTGCCCTATATAGAAAAGACAGGGTCTCATAGAGTGGACCGGATGCTGGCCTCAACTAAACCGGCGCATCCATTCAATAGAAGCAGTGAAGACGCTGGTGTCGGTCTTCGATCGGACGCTGAGTGGGTGCGTCTGGTCCCACTGACGTGGCAGCACATAGAAGAGACGTTGAGTGACCGGACGCTGGATGAGCCCAGTCGGGCATGACCGAGCGCGTCCGGTCGTGATTTTTCGCTTCTGGTACCTTACTGGAAACGATCGGACGCTGGGGTCCTGCATCCGGTCACTTTGAGCAGCGTGTCTGGTCACTACTTAAATGTACGGATGACCGTTGAGATCGAGCGATTAATATTTGAAGTCGATGACACGTGGCAAGCATCAGGCGACCGGACGCTGGGGTCCTGCATCCGGTCAATCTGATCGGAACGTTCGGTCACCCCGAGCTGTGCCCAGTGAAGGGGTGCAACGACTCTATTTCGTGGGGGCTTCTATTTAAGCCTCATGGCCAGCTCAAGCTCACTCTCTTGACCATTTGCATTGATATAACAACCTTGTGAGCTTAGCCAAAGCCCTCTCACTCATCTCCATCATAGATTCAACATCTTTGTGAGATTGGGAGTGAATCCAAGTGCATTGCTTGAGTGTTTGCATCTAGAAGCACTTGGTGTTCGTGTTTCGCTGCGGGATTCGCTTGTTACTCTTGGTGGTTGCCGCCACCTAGACGGCTTGGAGCAGTGAGGATCGTCGAGCGGAGGTTGGTGATTGTCTCCGGCTCCGATCGTGGTGATTGTGAGGGGTTCTTGACATTTTTCCGACGGAGAGCCAAAAGGTACTCTAGTGAATTGCTCGTGGCTTGTGTGATCCTCATCTTGTGTTGGTTGTGCGGCACCCTATTGAGGGTTTGGCGTGTAATGCCAATTAGCACGTGAACCTCCAAGTGAGTGAATCGCCACAACGAGGACTAGCTTGCCGGCAAGCAAGTGAACCTCGGTAAAAAATCATTATGTCATCATTTGATTCCGAGGTGATTGGCCTTCATTGGTATTCATTCTTGTGATTGATTGGTTCACTCCTCGATTAGGTGGTATAACCATCTTGCTCACTCTCTTTACATTACCTCAAACTAGTTGTTAAGCTCTTTAGTGTATCTAGTTGTGAGAGCTTGTTAGTTTGGTTAGTGTGGCTCTTTAGTTAGCTTTTGAGAGCGCACTAACTTAGTGTAGTGACATTGCTACTGTGTGGATCGAAACTATATAAACTAGAATTGTGGTAGGTGGCTTGCAATTTTAGTAGGCTAGCGCAACATTTGCTTCGCCTCATATTTGTCTAACCAGTTTGCTAAGTGTTGTTGTATAAATTTTTAATAGGCTATTCACCCCCTCCACCCTCTAGCCATTAGGACTTTTCTGACAGCCGGTGCTCGAATGCGGTAGAGATTGAGGAGGGCGCAGGGGAGGTGGAGAGTGTGGCATCGGGAGCAGCATGGAGAGGAGCGGGGCTCGGTGGACGGTGCGGACACCGCGGCGCAGCGAGCGATTGGGCGAGGAGGAAGAAAACTGCGTTCATTATTTTTAGATGGACCATGAGGGGAGTAGGCCGGGCTGGTTTGTAGGCCTAGGGATCCAGCGTCTAAGTAGATGGACACCCTAACTCTGGCATTACCGATTTATTTAATTATCTATATCTATACTTAATGTTAAAGAGCTAGCAAAGTGATTCTTCCCTCTATCTTTTTATTTGTACCCTCATGCCATATGTGTCTCGTATGTGATCCAAACTCACGACTATGCTCATAAGAGTTGGAACAACTCACGTCCTGTGATCATACAAAGTCCGTTACAATGCATGAGCACATTAGCTAGTAAAAAATTTAAAAAGCGAAAGGATTTTTGTCCTCCATAACCTATAACGTTCGATGGGGATCTAACAAACGCAATGCCTCTCGTGCCTGCACAAGTTAGAGTAAGGCATGTAAGAATGATGCGGAGTTTAATTCCAAAACCAATTGGAATACAAAATGTTAGAGCATATAACAGATTACTTATCCCACATGTCCTAAAAGTCTATATAAGTGATCTCCTATTATTAGTAATAGTGGAGCTTTTTTTCTTCTCTTCCAAAAGATTATGAATACCTTTAAATAAAGTGGATAGGGGAGAGGAGGTGGATCTCCTACATTGAGGAAGAGGGGGGTGGATTTTCAGTAACTACATAAAACTTTTAGGTATTGGGGATAGGATCAGTAATCTATTGGAGCAACCATAATCCCTTATACTACATATTTTAGTATTAGGAATGGGATAAATAATCTATTGGAGATGCTCTTACCTTGGTCTGTTCAGACATGGTGCAGAGTTTGATCCCAAACGAATTGGAACGTATGACATATGACCATCGATAAATCTCTAAATTAAACCTATTGTACTCAAACGAGTTAGAGCAGCACCCATCTAGACATAGTACGGAGTTTGATTCCTAGATGAATTCAGGGGCAGACCTAGGGTCCAGCGCCCCTGGGCGCCTGCCCGGGCTCCTAGTCGAGCGTCAAAAGACCTGCACAGCAATACCCAGCAAATATCAGTTCAAACCATGAAACATAGATGGGAACTTAGAGCCTGTTACTAGATAGTATCATGTTTTGCCCGGGCTTGAGAAAACTGTTGGGTCCGCTACTGGATGAATTGAAACACATATAAGGATTGACCGCTATATAAATCTCTAAGCCACAAATCATCTCAGTAACCATGCAACAAGCTGAATATCATGTTGCTACATACGGATATGTTTGCTAATAAGTAGCTAACAATATCTTTGAGGATACACCCTTATTGGTGTACTTTACCAAAGGCCAAAAGAAATGATGCTACGTGAACTTAATATCCAATAAATATACTCTCTTCGTTCCAAATTGTAACTCGTTCCGCCTTTTGTTGGTACATATATTTTTTTTGCTAAGTATCTAGATATAACATAGTAAAAATTATGTATCTAAAAAAAGCTAAAATAACTTACAATTTAAAACGAATAGAGTAGATACTAACGGCTAGCACGTTTAGTACTGCCATATCTGTGGAATCTTGAGCTGCCGGTGAAGCTTATCGTGCAACCATCCAGCATATATATGTTGAGGGCATTCAGGCATGGGTAAAATTATTTCAGGTTCGTAACACAACCAATGCAAGCTGGATACCGTATCCAGCACCACCAGATATGCATGGTAGTACTATACGAGACACGGCCGTAGCAGCAGCAGAGTTAGCGCTGCGCGTACACCCTGCAGCAAATTAATTGGTTCTCCCGGGGACCGACGGCCGGCGGATCTCCTCCAATCCACCTGGGGAGCACCGCACTCCCGTAGGTACGAGCCGGCCGGCATACGCGTCGTGCGTTCCCCGCCGGCGTCTCGCTCTTCAATCGTCACACATCCAGTCCGCTGGTGTCCGCCCGACCAGAGTTGCTCCACGGCCCTCGCCACGCGCAATACAATAACACGGCTCTGTGCTGAGATCTGATCGTAGTAAGGAGCAGCGCGGCCGTAAGCCCGTGACTACAGAGCCAAGCAAGCATGCAGGTGGATGCATCTTGCATGAGCTGGCAGGTTGCGCCTGCCCTTAGCAGCCATGTTCCTGTTCCCCAAGAACGAAAACTTGGAGCATCATAACATGAAAACGAGAAAGTTCCTCTTTCTTGAAGGTAGGCGGGAAAGTTCCTCTTTCTGGTAGACGTTACAGGAACATGGGAACAGGAACCTAGTCCATGTTCCCGTTCCCAGGCTGCGCTAAGCACCGGCTGATCGACCACGACGCTCACACGACACACGGCGATCGATGTCACGAACTACTCTACTGTCTACAGTATACACACACGAACAGCCTGCGGGAATCACACTCCGATCCGCAGTCTGCACGCAGGATGCTCTGGCACGTAGGGCATGCAGCTGGGCGTACGTGTTTCACGTGCACCCTCGATCGATCACGTCGCCCTCCGCGGGTCCGCCGGACGACAGGCGTTGACGTCGATTAGAATACATTCCTGTGCACAGCACGTCACTTCCCCAGTTCATTTACGCCTGTCCTGCCCTCCGTCTCCGTGCTGCGTACACGGTACATACGTGATGACTGATGACTCCGCAATTATAAGGGGGCACACCTGCGAAAACTCACGTACGCGCATGTGCATCCATGCATGCAGGCGCGTGTAAGAACAAGCTAATAATACACTCTGCTGTTGGTCGTATAGATTTTTGCAGCCTATTTGTTAATCCACTCATATAATAGTTAGCTCTTCTCTATTATTACATGGCTCACTTGTCTTTTTCACAAAGTTTTCTTTTCTTGTGTCTAAGTCGACGATAAATTATAGCCTATTTTTTCTATCTCTCCTCTCAGCCCACCTGTAGTCATTTACTATAGTTGCTCTAAGTGCGATTGATGTATGACGTCGTAGACGTAAAAACATGTAGGGCGTGTTTGGGCCCGATTAAAATCAGATTCCATGTTAAATTAATCGATAATCCCACCCAAACGACTTTGATTGTATCTCGAGTTTTTTTTCTATCGCAGCGGTGGTAACAATCGCAATTTCAACTGGAACCTGCGTTCACTGTACCGCGAGCCAACACTCGCGTTTCTTCCACCGCGAACAAATTGCCATCCCTGCTCCCGCACCGGGTTTGACATGAATCGGAAAAGCCGGAGGTGGCGGCGATGAGCCCAGTACAGAGCACGGGAGGTAGCGGTGGTGGCTCGGCCAGAGTTTTTGCAAGGGCGGCGTGGAGCTCGGGTTCGGCCAGAGTTTACCGCAGGGGAGGCGTGGAGGTCGTCCGCCCTCGCGCTGAAGATCCCACGGGGTCAATCGGAGGCTCCCTCGGCCGCCCTCGCCCTCGCGTTGGAGATTCGCGGGCTCGGTCGGCGGCTCCCTCAGTCACCCTCGTGTTGGGGCGGCGTGGAGGTAGTCGGTCCTTGGGCGGAAGTCGACAAGTGTGAGGGACTCCCTGGGAGATGGCCGAGTTAGGATACGTCCATTGAGGAAGAAAAAGGGATATTGGTCTTTTTACACTATCTAGTAGTATCATAATAATCAATATTGCCGAACACTCTTGATTGTTTTTTACCAGAGATTTTTTAGACCGTGACTTATAAAAGAATCATTATTGAATTATTTCGGCCCCAAACACGCCCATAGGTCGTCCTGCAGATTAATTGCTGGACACACATCAGGACACAAACATTCCTGCAGCATGCGTCTCTCACTGTAGCGGATCTAGCCAGCAGCCTCGGCCTCACGTCAGTGCTGCATGGGAGGTATGCAATCGTCTCGCCCGCTCTGCTCCTGGATCGAGGGCCTGTTCGCTTGAACTTATCAGCCGGCTTATTAGCTAGAATCTATAATATTTTTCTCTCACAACAAAACAACTTCAGCCGACTTATCAGCCGGCTTTAATACCAGCCGAACAGGCCATCGATCCGTGCTGGGGCGGCGTGGAGGTAGTCGGTCCTTGGGCGGAAGTCGACAAGTGTGAGGGACTCCCTGGGGAGATGGCCGAATTAGGATAGGTCCATTGAGGAAGATAAAGGGATATTGGTCTTTTTACACTATCTAGTAGTACCATAATAATCAATATTGCCGAACATTCTTGATTGTTTTTTACCAGAGATTTTTTAGACTGTGACTTATAAAAGAATAATTATTGAATTATTTCAGCCCCAAACACGCCCATAGGTCGTCCTGCAGATTAATTGCTGGACACACATTAGGACACAAACAATCCTGCAGCATGCGTCTCTCACTGTAGCGGATCTAGCCAGCAGCCTCGGCCTCACGTCAGTGCTGCGTTCAGCTGGTATTAAAGCCGGCTGATAAGCCGGCTGAAGCTGTTTTGTTGTGAGAGAAAAATACTGTAGATTCAAGCGTCCAAGTCTACTTCCTCTACAAGAATATTCAAGCGTGAGTACATTTCATTAGCACTCTCTTTGGGAAGCATCTCAAATGAATTTAGTTTTTTTCATAACAAGATGATATCGTTCCTCATGCTCGCTCTTAGTTCCCTCATTGAGCGCACAAATGTCCGACCATAGTGCATGGGCGTCCTTGTGGTTCCTCGCTCGGTTAAACACATCTTTGCAAGGGCCACTAAAGATGGTGTTTCGAGCCTTTGCATTCCATTTCTCATAATTCACCTCATCGCCTTATAGGTGTGTAGCATCCCGAGGTTTTGGAAAGCCTTGTGAAGCGGCTCTAAGTATTCCAACATCTAGAACTTCTAAGTACGCCTCCATGTGGATTTTCCAATAAGGAAAATCATCCCCCTCAAAGATAGGAGAAGGTCCATCCCCGTGAGACATCTTTCTCTAGGCGGTTAAGCCTAAATACGTGAACACGAGGCTCTGATACCAATTGAAAGGATCAAGATGCCCAAGAGGGGGGTGAATTGGGCTAATTCTAAATTTCTTTGCGATAATTAAACTCTATGGTTAGCCCAACTTCACCCCTTGTGCCTAGAAAGTGTTTCTAATGTTCTACCACACAAAAAGTCTTACAACCTAAGTTCTAATCCTACTCTAGCATGGCAATTCTATGAATGTAAAGACAAGAATTGAATTGCTCAAAGTAAAGAGAGAAGGAGGAACACGGCGATGTTTTGCCGAGGTATCGGAGAGTCGCCACTCCCCACTAGTCCTCGTTGGAGCACCCACGCAAGGGTGTAGCTCCCCCTTAATCCGTGCAAGGATCAAGTGCTCTCTATGGGTTGATTCTTTGACACTCCGTCGCGGCGAATCACCCACAACTGCTCATAACTTGAGTTGGGTCATCCACAAGCTCCGCTGGATGATCACCAAGCTTCCAATCACCACCAAGCCATCTAGGTGATGGCGATCACCAAGAGTAATAAGCACGAACTCTCACTTGACCACGACAAGCCTAATGAGAAGGGTGGATGCACACTTTGCTACTCTTGCTTTCACTAATGAGGCCTCTCTCTTGGATTCTCAAATCTCAATAACCTCACTAGGACCTTGCTCTTCTTGGCACTCTCAAGGGTGTTTCTCAACTGTTGGAATGAGAAAAAGCACCCCTCACACGAATGGAGAAAGTATTTATACACCCGTGTTGAAAATGAACCATAATGTGCCTCTGCAGGGTGATCGGATGCTCTGGTCAAGTTCACCGGATGCTCCGGTCAGTTCTCCCCGAAATCTAGTGTTTAAGTTGTGACCAGACGCGTCCGGTCATGATTTTCCCTCTCTAGAACCTTACTGGAGTCGACCGAACGCTGGCACCCAGCATCCGGTCGCTCACCTCTCTATGTCCGGTCGCACCAGATGATTTCACCTTGATCAAATGAACTGACCGGACTCTACGCCAGCGTCCGGTCACACCAGAACCTGCGTTCAGTCAGCATTTGACCCTCCATTCACTTCCAACTCTCAATCATACGTGAATGAAGTTTGCTCCAATTGATCTAAGGGCTTTTTAGGAGCTACCTAGTGCTAGATTTAGCAAATGTGCACAACACCTAACCCACTAGACTCACCTAGGTCAAGCTACCCATCCATACCCCCTTAATAGTATGACCAAAGGAAAAACAAAGTTCTAAACTACTCTAAGTGTCTCTTCAACACCAAACGACACTTAGAACTAGTCCATCCTTAACCTTGTTGTCCATCCTTTGAAAACTAAAATGATTTCCATCGTAGGGGCATAACAACCATGATTGCCCAATCAATTGCCATTACCATGACCTAACTTAATTGCATCTGCAAAACACACATTAGTTACAGTAATCTCGTATTGTCATTAATCACCGAAACCCAACAAGGGGCCTAGATGCTTTCAACTAGAAAGGGAGAGAGGAGGATGCCAAGGTGAGCTCATCACTAAAATGTTGGTTCATGCACAGAGAGCCAAGGACCTGTCCTCCACGCGTTCTAGTGAAGTTCGGTCAATTTTTACGTAAGCATCGTAACTCTAACATAACCATGACCCGCACCACGTCCTAGTATACACCTATATACAACCGATCGTGTGAAAACATGGATGTAGTGTTTAACCATTTTTTTGTTGGAAATCGAATGCCAAATTGGCATTGTCGTTAGGTTTCCAGCCTTAAATCGTTTAGTTCTAGAAGCCAAAATTATATTTCACTTTCAATTCTTGAGCTATCCAAAATACCATGGAACAACATCTATTCACCAAATCAATAGTTGCATTTCATCTACTGAACTTGCACTTCAAATTTTATTTAAGTACCCATTACAAGTTATATTTTATTTTTGTTTATAAAAATTGTTTTTCATGCTTAATCAAATAAACAAGCCATTCGCTATTTATTTGCTATCAACCATTTTTAAGCACTTTCTTCATACTTTTCCAAAACAGGCCCTAAACAACTTTTGTCCACAAGATTATTTAAAAGTTCTTAAGCACCGAGACAAGTTAACTAGCGACACTTATTTGTTTGTTTTATTCACGAAAGCAAGTCACACAAGATTCATTTACAATTCCATGTGTGCTTTAAACTTTTAAACCCGAAAACTTCTTTTGCTAATTTCTCTTAGGCATTAACCTAGGTGCTAAGCAAGCTTGTAACACCAGAAGTGTTACATGAGCAGGGCCTTGGCGGCCTGCGCGGCCACTCACGCCACCAGCCCCGACACGAAGGTTGGGTTGGCCTCCAGCGTGTAACACCCGCTGTGTTACATTGTTTTGTTCCTGCTAATCCTTTCATGAGCATCATAATTATGTGCATATGTGTATGACATGAATTATAATTCGATGTTGGCACTTGAAACGTTCAGACGAAACATGAGACAAAGGTTACGTTTCATATAATATTGTTTAGTATTCTGATCGAATGGTTGTCGAAATAAAAGTGCTATAGAACATTTGGCTAACGGCGATGAAATGTGTGCGGTCACGGACCAGGATAGCTGGTTAGAACATCGAGTAGGCCGGATTTGGGGTTCGACGTGAAACCGTTCGGAACGACGCCCATTCGCGTAGGCTTGAAAGAAGG
The DNA here is from genome assembly GCF_019320115.1 of Miscanthus floridulus. NCBI lineage: Eukaryota > Viridiplantae > Streptophyta > Magnoliopsida > Poales > Poaceae > Miscanthus > Miscanthus floridulus. Next base: position 21,283,865 of record NC_089593.1, on the reverse strand, counting down.
TCGACGAAGCTAACTTTGGCCAGTGTTGTAGAACGATCGGCTTAGGAAATAGCGCAATGTCACTGCTGCGATTGATTGCTTGAGGTGCCATCTTGCGCATCAAACAAGTAGTTTGGTTTTTGGAGCATCGGGTATGACCTTTCCAGCTGCTTTAAAAATCGTGCATGGCACCTAGCTGAGTCCTGGGCGCGGTCACCACCCCTGCTGGCTTGCCAGCGCGCCCTGCAGCGTGGGCCACACCTGCTGCCGCGCCGACTGCGCCCCACCGCCACACCGTATGTGCGCACGCCCTGCACGCCAAGGCCATGACCCTGCTGCCGCTGGCCACGATCCCGCTGTCGCTGGCCACGGTCCCGCTGCTGCTCGCCTACCGATGGCTGGCTCGCCTTGTGCGCCGAGGCGCAGGCCACGTCTCCCGGCCACCGGGATGCGACGCGCACGTCCTGCACGGCTGCCTTGGCTGCTTGCTACCCTCACTGGCGCGCGGGTTACCTCGCCAGCTGACGTGTTGTGCCCTGGACGCCGGCCGAGTCCTGCCAGCGCCTTGCCCTGCCTTGGTCAGAGATGCGCCGGGTCATGCGCTGCACGTCGCTAGCGGCCAAGCCCGGCTCTGCTCCGTTGACTCCACTTGGCTGCTTGTGTGAAGGATGATGGTCTGCTTCCCCCATCACCTCCATGTCGCTCGCGTTGTGCCGTCCTTGTCTGGCGCTGCCTGCTGCGTTGCCGTACCGCGCCTCATCGTCTTGCCGCAGTGGCCGTGCAGACAGCCGTCTGGGGCATGTCCCGCCTATCCCGCTGTCTCCCGTAGTGGTGTGTTGGCTCATTATCTTGATGCCGTAGACGGACCAAGCCAAGCCATGACTGGACCCCCCTGCCTCTGATGTCTCCATGGCCGCCGAGACACTTCTTTCTAATTCACCAAGGTAGCAGCGTCTTGATTCAAATTGACCACGTGCTCGACTCCGCCAGATAGCCTGTAGCCCTACCGACCCCGTATCTCCGATTGTAGCTCCGCCATAGGCCCCAATTTTGAAAAGTCACGCCTTCGGGTCCTTAAGACCGGGAGTGCCCGCCCCATCGGCTACCACCGCCACCTAAGCACCTTGGTCCAATCCCTCGTGCTACTAGCCTCTCCTCCAGTTAGGTGTCACCGTGCTCACCTTAGTTTAAGCCCTGCCACCGTGTAGCAGTCTCTGGCGTAGCCGTGCCACCATCGGGCACCGCCGCACCACCTCGCGCACACGTGGCTAGCTCTGCTCAGACCACCTCCATCTGAACCGTCAACGCGAAGGTATCCGTGAGCACTCCCTGGTGCTCGCAAGCTCTTGTGCTGGCTTTGCCTTCGTTGTTGCTTAATGGAACGCGCCCGCCTTTGTAGGTCAAGGGCCACCACCGGGGAGGGAGTTTGGGATGACGCCCCTGTCCACCATAGCACTTCCAGCTGCCGTGTTTTGTCTCCGAGGTAATCATTGGCCTCTTAGTTGAGTAGTGGGAGGTCGGGTGGCGCCGGCGTGGCCGTCTAGTGCCCGCGCCATCGCGCCGGTGCGTGCCTTGGGGACAGGGACTTCGCCGCGGTGAAGAAGGAGAAAAGGGAGGGTGTACCTGTAAAAGCTCAGACTGGGGAAATAGTGTCCTTGAGCTCGCTGTGATTTCATAGTACTTTGGGGGTGCCTGTGCTTAATTGCCTACGCGCGCGGGCCTTTCCTCATCGCAGGTCGTTGGCTGGCTGGGCCACGCCACCGCGTGGGCCGCGCTGTAGTCTGCTGGCGCGCGCGGGCGGGAAGGAGGAGTGGGCCGAGCCAGCGCGTAATGGGCCAAGGAGGAGAATTCAGTTTTCTTAATTTCTAGAGAATAGAAATGCTTATTTATTTGTAGTTATGAATCCAACTTCGATAAATCATAGTAAATTGCGTAGCTGTCCAAAAATAGTGAGATTAATTTTGTTAGGTTTGTAAACTTATTATCTACCTATTAGTACAGCTGGATTGTAGTGAGCTATGGTAAGTATTGGGTCATAAATTCAAAGCTAGATAGTGAATATTATGTAGATTCATATTTGTCAAAATATTTGTGGACAATCGGTGATAGCTATTGGCATGAAAATTTTACAGTAGGTTCCCTAGGCCATTATGTACTTGCTGTAAAATTGGTAGCCTTAGAATGAGTTGCTTAATAGCGTAGTTATTATCCTTGCTTTATTGTATATATCGTAAATCGGCATTAGGAGTAGGAATATCTGTAGTTGCTATAAGAATGTATGTCACGTTCATACTTGTTAGTGGTGGTGGTACGTAAGTTAGCCTTAGTGGGTAGACCTCACTTAGTAGTTTAATAGATGTACCTTTAGGTTAAGAGTTGTTGTTGTCATCTTATTAAACATTGCATCATCATTTCATGTAGATCACGAACTGGTAGATTTCGTGCCCGTCGGCGAGCCAGAGTACGACGAGGTGATCGAGGAGTATGAGGAGGAGATCTTCGCATAGGAGGAAGCCTAGGAGCCTGTTGGTGCTGACCCTGCTGGCCCAGTGCCTGCCCAAGGCAAGCCTCGGTGCATAACCCCTATTTTTTTAATGATCACTAAATATATATATGACATGCATTTACGTTACAGGCATTTTATGGAAACTATATGCATAAATATATCTACCCATGAGTCCTACTAGTACAGGTCGAGTAGTTGCTATGCTCAGGATATCGGTAGCGTGAGTAACCTACCATTACTCGCAAATAGGTGATTAAACTATAATATCATGATGAAATAATAAAAAGGTAAATGGTGACTGGGCAGGGATATGGATTTGGTACTGGTGGGTGTGAGGGTTGTGCCCTGCAGCCAACAGGGCATAGCCCGGTTACACTTTTTCTCTATCTATGTCGATTAAGGACCGATCGTTGCATATGACTCTAGGCAAGTCATAGATTATTGTCCTGAGCGCATACTTGGGTATGGGCGCAGGGAAGGCTTGCTGCTCTCTTATCACGGATCCAGCTCTTTCTGGACCGACTGATGGGAAGAGGAGGTGGTGGAGGTCCTTGCACCACACTGAGTCCGGGACTCAGGGGTGGGGGCTTGGAGTCCAAGTTTGGACGAGGACCTAGACACCCAGGACAGGAGAGTGATGGGTTAGTCCTGCTTGTGCCTAGGGTACAAGCGGGGCGTGTGTCTTCGGGGCACCCAGCTGGGCACATTGATTCATGAATCGCTGGGCTATCCGGTATGGCTTGTCTGTGGTTTAGCACTATAGTAAGAACTGAAAGTGGAAAAGGAGAATGAATAGAACTGATTGCTCAACCCTTGCTTGAAAGTAGAACAGGTGCTTATATAGACTGGCTAGCTAAAAACTTAATACGACTGATAATAATAATGCATGAATAAGGACTCACTATTAGTATTGCTTTCTGCTAAAGAAAACCAGCAACCATAAAGCCTAGCATATCCCTTGGAGTCAGGAAAGTATTCCCACTAGTCGGATAAGTCTTGCGAGTACATTGAGTACTCAGGGTTTATTTAGCCCTGTTGCAGGTGATGATTGAAGAGCACCTTGTGTGGAGGATCCTTCTAGTGGGCTCAGACGGAATCCTCGTCCCTACCGCTAGATGTTATTTTTAAATTCTACTGTTTATCATTCTGAACTCTGGTATTTGGTATTATAATAATGTACTTTTTAAGAAACTATAATGTATGAAATGTACTTGTGTTGTAACTCGTTCTCATTATTGGATCCTTGGGAAAAATGTCGATCTTTTGGGTTCTCCCTCTGGGTGTGCCCGACGGACACCACTCGATGTAGCTTGCTTTTGGGGTGCTTAGTGTCTGGTGGAAGACGAGCGCCTCTGTAAGTTCGCTATTTTGGGTGGTTCTGCCACAGTTGGTACCAGAGCCAATAATGGTCACGAGTTTCATCACTCTTTTCCAAAACTAAAAATTTGACCAACAAAAGTTTTGCGAAAAGTAGGATGCGATTACATTATGTAAATAAGTATAAGTCCTAGCAATATGGTCTTTCTAGGATAGCGACACTGGTTTTATCTAATCAGTTTTCTATAGATACACTGACTTACGTTGCGTAAGAAATCATTTAGAACACGGAAAGTGAGCGTGCGATGTGCCAAAAATTCTACGAATGCCGCTATATTTCGGCTTGAGTCAATGAATAGGTCGAAGCATGCATCATGTTAATAGCATCTTACTTGAACTAAAATTCCCCTTCATGTATAAGTGGGTAGTAAATTAGTAGGACTAACTAAATGAATGCTTTAATAAATTGTGTTGTCATCTCTCTAATCCCTTGATCCCGATCGGAAATGTGTTCTAATGAATGGTCCCTATCTCTTACAGATGAACTTAAGGTCTGGACGCGGGAGCACCAGTTCGGGGGTGGCCAACGAGGGCTAGGGTGACAGTGCTCGGGCCTTTGAGCGTGGCAACGGGGGAGGTCAGGAGGTTCCACCTCTGGCTCCTCATCCTTTCCCGCCGCCGCCACCGCCGTCGTCGTTGACTCCCGCAGAGATTATGGCGGAGCTGTTGGCTGCTCATCGGGAGTCAGCCGCTGCTCGCTAGGAGACAGCTCGTGCCATGGAGATTATGGCATATGCCATTGCGGGCCTTGCCCGTGGAGGTCTCGGGGGCAACGGTGGGAATGGGGGTGGTGATCGCCGTCCTGAGGGACATTCCTCTTACCAGGACTTCCTCAAGACTCACTCGCCCACATTCACGCCGTCGGATGAGCCCTTGGAGGTGGAGCACTGGCTTCACACGCTAGAGCAGAAGTTTTGGCTGCTCGATGTAACCGATGAGCAGAAGGTGCACTTTGCGTCTCAGCAGCTTTTGGGATCTGCAGGTGCCTGGTGGGAAACTTTCCAGGCCATAGAGCTGCCGGATCATCTAGCAACATGGTAGGAGTTCTTCACTACCTTCAGAGAGTTCTTTATCTCTGCTGGTGTTATCAACCAAAAGGTGACTGAGTTCCTAGAGCTACGCCATGGGAGTAGGACGGTAATGGAGTATGTGACCTAGTTTAACCACTTGGCTCAGTATGCTGGTAGTCAGGTGGATACGGATGACAAGAAGAGGGAATGTTTCTTCTAGGGTCTCGCTCCTCTCCTTTAGGAGAAATTGTATCTGGGGAACTATCAAACCTTTGGGGCTCTAATGAACGCCGCCATTGCTCTTGAGGGTTTTTAGCGGGCATCTCAGGTGGATTGGAAGAGGAAGCGAGTGGCAGCTAGATCCTCCAGCCATCCTCATACGCAGAAGGTACAAGTTGTTAGGTGGGGGCCCTATCAACCATCCGGTGGGCCTCCATTCTGGTCACCCTAGTAGACGTTGCAGACTTCCTCTACTCAGTACCAGGCACCTCCGCAGCAGGTGCAGCCCTAGCAGACTCAGGGACAACAGGTCCCACCTCATCAGGGGTTTGGGAACAAGCCTGGTGCTTGTTTCAAGTGTGGCACGGATGGCCACTATGCCAGGGAGTGTCCTCAAAATCAGGCAGCTCAGTCATCTCAGTCATCCGCAAATTCTAGGCTTATTAAGAGGACTATCATCAAGAGGAAGGTGCCCAGCAGATCCGGTCAGGTGCACTTCATGGATGCTCAGTAGGTTATGCAGCAGGAGACAGTTATGGCTGGTATGTTTACCATCGACTCCCATCCAGCTTTGGTGTTGTTTGATTCTGGTGTATCACATTCCTTTATGAGCATGGGGTTTGTAGAGTGGCACAACTTATCACTATTGGCTATACCATATGCCTATAAGATCCATACTGCGGGTTCACAGATGTTCATCAATACCTGCATGGATACAGTAAGTTTGGTATTAGCCACCCACACTTACCGTCTACAGTTCATGATAATGTCTGGGCAAGGCATTGATGCTATTCTTGGAATGAACTGGTTGTGGGTGTAAGGGGTAGTATTGGATATGAAGAGAAGAAGTGTGGAGTTACGGCTTCCTTCTTCTGAGGATAGGATGTCTCTTATCATACCCTTAGAACCAGTCTTACCTATTGCTGCCCATGCTGAAGTTGCTCCTGATCTTACCTCTATTCCGGTAGTATGTGAGTTCCTAGATGTTTTCCCTAAAGATCTTCCTAGTTTGCCACCAGACCGTGAGGTAGAATTCTTCATTGAGCTTGAGCCTGGTACTGCTCCTATCTCTAGACATCCATACCGCATGGCTCTGAGAGAACGAGTAGAAATGAAGAAGCAACTAGAAGAATTGATGGACAAAGGTTTCATCCGTCCAAGTTCCTCACCATGGGGTTGCCTAGCCATTTTTGTGAAGAAGAAGGATGGTACTCTGTGGATGTGTGTGGATTACCACCCCCTCAATGCGGTAACAGTTAAGAACAAGTATCCTTTGCCTCGCATAGATACTCTGTTCGATTAGCTAGCTGGAGCCAAGGTGTTCTCAAAGATTGATCTCAGATCGGGCTATCATCATATTAAGATCAGGCCACAGGATATACCAAAGATAGCTTTCTCTACTAGGTATGGGTTGTATGAGTACCTAGTGATGTCTTTTGGTCTCACCAACGCTCCTGCCTTCTTCATGTACCTGATGAATTCAATTTTCATGCCAGAGTTGGATAAGTTTGTGGTGGTTTTCATTGATGACATCTTGATCTATTCCAAGAATGATGAAGAACATGCCCGACACCTCTGGATAGTGCTGACTCGACTAAGGGAGCACAAGCTGTATGCTAAGTTCAGCAAGTGTGAGTTTTGGTTAGATCGAGTGCAGTTCTTGGGGCATGTGTTGACACCTGAAGGCGTTTATGTAGATCCTAGCAAGGTGCAAGATGTATAAGATTGGAAGTCTCCCAAGTTTGTGCACCAGATCCATCAGTTCCTTGATCTAGCTGGATACTATCAATGTTTCATCCCTGATTTCTCCAAGATAGCCCAGCCCATGACCAAGCTACTCTAGAAAGAAGCTTAGTTTGATTGGAGTCTAGCTTGTGAAGAAGCTTTTTAGTTTTTGAAGACTTTTCTAACCACTGCTCCTGTGTTGGCCCAACCGGATATTGATAGGCCCTTTGATGTATACTGTGATGCCTCGAAGATGGGGTTGGGGTGTGTGCTTATGCAAGATGGGCGTGTGATAGCTTATGCTTCGCGCCAACTGAAGAAGCACGAGGTGAACTACCCCACCCATGATTTAGAGCTAGCTGCTGTAGTCCACTCTCTGAAGATTTGGAGGCATTACCTGTTGGGCAACAAAGTGCATATCTTCACAGACCATAAGAGCCTCAAGTATATTTTCACCCAGTCCAAGTTGAACATGAGGCAAAGGAGATGGTTAGAGTTGATAAAGGATTATAATTTGAAAGTCCATTATCATCCCAGAAAAGCTAATGTGGTAGCTGATGCTTTGAGTCATAAGTCGCATCAGGTTGAGGAAATACCCTTGTCACTCCACCACACAGAGGTGTTAGCTCATATTGCATTAACCTTAGAGTTGCTGGAGCAGATTGTCCGGGAGCAGAAAGAAGACCCTGAAGAGATTCCTCACATTAGGAAGTTGATGTCTGAAGGGCGTGGCCCTCATTTTAGCATTGATGAGCAGGGGGCATGAGATACAAGGATAGACTGGTGGTTCCATCCAATGAACAGCTGAAAAGAAAGATTTTGAATGAAGCCCATCATTCAAAGCTGTCTATCCATCCTGGTAGCAACAAGATGTACCATGATCTGCGCCAACTGTACTAGTGGTCCTACATGAAGCAAGATATCACCTAGTTTGTTGCGGAGTGTGACACTTGCGGTAGAGTCAAGGCAGATCATATGCGTGCTCCTAGATATCTGCAGCCCTTGCCCATTCCTGTTTGGAAATGGGAGGATATTTCCCTAGATTTCATTGTGGGTTTACCCCGCACCTCCACGGGCTTTGATTCTATTTTGGTCATTGTGGACCGTCTCACCAAGTCTGCACACTTCCTTCCGGTGGATACTAGATACACTGCCAAGAAGTATGCAGAGATATACTTTGATCAGATTGTGACCTTACATGGAGTTCCTCTTACTATCATCTCTAATAGAGGGTCAGTTTTTGTCTCTCGTTTCTGAGAGAAACTCCAGGAATGTATGGGTACTCGTCTTCTCAGAAGTTCAGCATACCACCCACAAACTGATGGTCAAACGGAAACGGTGAACCAGGTGCTCAAGGATATGTTGAGGGCTTGCACCATCTCTTTTCCTGAGAAGTGGGATAAATGTTTGAAGCTAACTGAATTTTCATATAATAACAGCTTCCAAGAGAGTATTCGCATGGCACCATTTGAAGCTTTATATGGACAGAAGTGTAGGACGCCACTGAACTAGGTTGAAGTAGGAGACCATGGGTACTTTAGGCCTGATTTCATAAAGAAGGCTCGAGAGAAAGTAAGTATTATTCGCAGACAAGCGAAGAAGACCTTTGGAATTTGCAGCTGAGGATTATGTGTATCTCAAGGTATCTCCTATGAGAGGGGTGCATCGGTTTGGTGTTCATGGCAAGTTAGCCCCTCGGTATGTGGGTCCATACAAGGTGTTGTAGCAGTGTGGCCCCGTTGCTTATCGTCTCCAACTTCCTGAAATTCTCTCAGCGGTTCATAATGTATTTCACGTCTCACAGTTGAAGAAATGTCTGCGGGTTCCTGAAGAAGTTGTGGAAATTGAAGGACTTCTGCTCCAACCTGATCTGTCTTATGTGGAGCATCCTATAAAAATCTTGGATGAGAAGGAGAGAGTGACCAGGAACAGTGTGATAAAATTTTACAAGGTGCAATGGCAAAATCATTCGGAAGACGAAGCCACCTGGGAGCAAGAGAGCTACATATTAAAGCATTACCCTCACCTCCTCTCTGATTCGGATAGTTAGTTACTGCGCAAAAATGTACTCCCTATCTCTTACTCACACTCGGCACATGAAATCTCGGGTCAAGATTTTGTTTTAGGAGGGTAGATTTGTAACACCCGTTGTGTTACATTGTTTTGTTCCTGCTAATCCTTTCATGAGCATCATAATTATGTGCATATGTGTATGACATGAATTATAATTCGATGTTTGGCACTTGAAACGTTCATACGAAACATGAGACAAAGGTTACGTTTCATATAATATTGTTTAGTATTCTGATCGAATGGTTGTCGAAATAAAAGTGCTATAGAACGTTTGGCTAACGGCGATGAAATGTGTGTGGTCATGGACCAGGATAGCTGGTTAGAACATCGAGTAGGCCGGATTTGGGGTTCGACGTGAAACCGTTCAGAACGACGCCCATTCGCGTAGGCTTGAAAGAAGGTCGATGAAGCTAACTTTGGCCAGTGTTGTAGAACGATCGGCTTAGGAAATAGCACAATGTCACTGCTGCGATTGATTGCTTGAGGTGCCATCTTGCGCATCGAACAAGTAGTTTGGTGTTTGGAGCATCGGGTACGACCTTTCCTGATGAGGACATGACACCATCGGATATGACCATTGTTTATAAGGTGAGCTCGTTCCTACATTTGCATAGTGATTTTTGGTACAATTCACTTGGTTCCACATGTACATGTCGTTATTTGAATGTAGGTACAAATATGTCTCAACGTGTAAGTTCATCAAAGTTGAATTTTCGGTTCATCGGCAGCTCGACAGTGCTTCATTGGGAAGGCCATAACTCAGCCATCTGGAGTGCGATCGAGGTTAATGAGCACTTGATGGAAAGCTTGTTTGATAAGATTTCAAATAGATCTGGTCTCATCTCAATATCACATCAGCAAGGCCTCCAAACCATTAAGATATTCTATCGTTGTTTCTGCTGGGAGCTACACTGTCGTTATGGGCTTGTTATTCATCCTTGGGACCCTGGCCCAAGTGGGAGCACACCCCAAAGACTTGGAGAACCCACCAAGAAAGCCCTTGGACGTCCTCCTCCTTGGCCACCACCTTAGGAGGCCAGCAAGGACGTCCAAGCAAGCCGGAGGCCCAGTCCAACTTGAGTTCGTGTCCATCTCGGGCTCTAGGACCAGCGTGTAGTAAAATGGACGTCCAGGTCGTATACGAACTCCGTTTTTGATGATCCACATATGGATGGAAAGATAATTTCATAAGGAAATCAATGGAAGTGGTCCCACATCAAAATTCCATCAGAATCAATGGGAATCGTCAAAACAATTTGACATCCAGAATCTATCATGGCGCTGCGTCGTCGTCTTTTGGGCCGTTGGGCCTTGTAACGTGTTGGGACATCTTTAGGACATGAAGAGGGATCCTTGGACGTTCCTTAGGCTATATAATCAGTAGCCACCACCTACTTTAGGTTTTGGGTTTTGTTTTAGATCAATCTATCATTGAACAGTCGTCGTTATCGGTTTGCAAGACCCCAACTTCGAGTGCTTAATCATTCATCTGCAATTGTCACTTCAATTGAGTTGCATTTTATCTTATTCTTGCTTGTGTTCTTCGATTCGCTGCAGGGATTAGCCTTCTTAGCGAGGTCAACCGGATTGTGACACGGTTGATAACCAGAGGAGACGTTGTGCTAAGGTTGTAGGGTTTGGGTCTTTATGATCTGAAGCCAGATCATTATGTCGCTCTCCGAACAAATCGTTGCTAAATTCGAACTTTCGTCGAAATCGTCTCTATTATCTTGAACCTGATGGAAGATCGGGATCCCCGTCTACATTAAGTGGTAATCAGAGCTTCAGGTATACCGTCAAGTTCACATCTTACCCTTAGTTCGAGTGTTTTTTCTTTTATCCCATAGTCCAATGCCATATTTGTTTCTTGTCCTATAACCATCCGCGCCATAGCCTTTGCATGATTCAGTTTCAGAGTCCGCTTTGTTGAGTTTGTGTCCTAGGTCAAAGTCTTGTTGCTAGTTTAGATTGTGTTCTTTTCTAGTTTGTGTTGATCCCTTCACCCGCCGCTATTCCGTATCACCATCGGTTTGCATCTTGTGTCCACTAAAACCCTGATTCGAGCAGCTTCCTTAAAACAGTCATAACTTTTGCATCCGAACTCGAAACGGGGAAAATTTTATATCTACGGAGAATGCTAGAAAATTTTAGATCTATTTCATCACAGCTTTGCTGGGTTTGCAAAAATTAGATTTGTGAAATTCAATTAGGAAAATTGAGTTTCTGAGCCCACAAGTTTTGGTATGCTTTTTAGAGAACAGTCCTAATTTCTATAGGCCACATCTTTTATTCAATTGAGCTCAAATTTTTTATGGTTTATTCTTGTGTGCTCCTTGCTGAGAAAAAAATATCAAAAGAGCAAAAGCAAGAAAAAAAATTAGACAAAAAAATAAAAGAAAAAAATAGTAAAAGAGAATAGAAGATATCGAAAAGGAGCACATAAGGAACACTCAATAGCTCTATTGTTTGTGGTATCTTTTGCCTTGTTCATATCTGTTGCTACCTTTAATACTTGTTTCCTTTCATCCTTGTTTCCTCTCTTGTTTATCACAACTGGTGATAGAAACACGTATAGGCCAGCAACTAGGACAAGTGCTCTGGACATTTATTCAATATTGCTGTCTGTCACTGACTTGTGTGCCACATATATATATATTTGTTCTTTTTCATGCTTCCCAAGCTCCACATATACTTCAGATCGGTACAGAAAAAGACCCTTGCAATCTTGGTGTCACACCCTCACAGGTATCACGAACCAGCCACCGGTTGTACCATCCACTGCTTTGCGTTGGTAAGAACCTTGTAAGAACTTGGTAAGACGTGTGAGAGTGTGATTCCACTTACCCATAAATAGTTGATAGGGGATTTATATTAATTTCTAACAATATCAAACAACGAGTTTCTATTTAAGAGTGAATTACAGGAAATCATGGACCAGAAGTTTGCAAGGATGGACCGAATAAAGAACAATGAGCCCTCACATGTAGACTATAATCATCAAGGTATGAGAGGTAAATTGACCATACCATCCTTTTTGGGTCATTATGATGTTGAAGGATACCTTAATTGGGAGATAATGGTAGAACAAAAGTTTAGTGCCCACCTTGTACCTGAGCAATATAGAGTTCAACAAGCTAGTAGTGAGTTTAAGGACTTTGCCATTATTTGGTGGTATGGGCTAGTTGCAGAGGATGTTTTACCTGGTACATGGGAAGAACTTAAGATAGCTATGCTAACAACATTGGCGACAACCTCAACCAGATTTTAGCAAGGGTGGAGCAACCATTTGCGAAGGTTGAGACTATGATAAAAAGGCGAGTGGTTACTATCAGGTACCTTAGAATGGGGTACCCCGAGCGAACATCAAAGGGGTCGCTAAAGTCCCATCAAAAAATAAAGCTAGAAGGTAAGCCATGGGCCCCTCACCCGCCACGACCGACCCCACCGGACCCTCCGCCTCGCCCCGAGCCTCACGCAGGAGGTCTCGGCATCCTGACGCGAACTCCACCTCGCGCGAGGCTCTCCACGGAAGGCCTCGGTAGGGAACGCCGTCTCCGCCTCGCGCGAGGTTCCCCACGGAAGGCCTCGGCAGGGGGTGCATTCTCCATATCGTGTGAGGCCTCTCGCGGAAGGCCTCGGCAAGGAGTCCGATCTCCGTCTCGCGCGAGGCCTCATTCTCCATGTCGCTCGAGGCCGGTTCGTCCGCGGCCCATCGCCCCCACCTCGGCCGACCCTCCCGACAGCGCGTCATGTCTCATTAATACTTCAACCACTCCCGCAATCTCAGCCGGATGATGGCTCGACGCCATAGAATGGCCGACGGGACTCGAGGTCGCATCAGCGCCATACCGGCTAGGACAGGGCACGGCGGGGATTACCGGCCACTGTGCCCTAATGCTGTGCCCACGATCAGCGCCCACACTACACTGTGTCCTGTGATCCCCGCCTCGAAAACAACATCGCACAGACAACTCAGCCCGGGTCATCACCGCCTCCAAACCAACGCACCCGATTAGCCACCCACTCGAGGCCTCAGCACTATACACCAAGGTCTTGGCTAGCTTGGGGTTCGTGCCTGCCGAGACCCCCCCCCCCACTGTGGTGCGGCCTCGGCGCCGATCAAGCCTCGGCCTCGCGCACAGTCCATCCACAGTGATTCGCACGTCCACCGCCGCACCCACTCTGAGGTAATCCCGGGGCTCCCATGACGCACAGGATCGGATGGGACTACCACGCCGCCCTAGTGCTCCAAGGACGGACCACTCCGACGACCATGCCACCACAGGAACAGGCCACAGGGCTCAGACATGCCGCCCCTATTGGCACGACGCCGTGTAGTTAGCACATGTACTGTCCTTGTCCTCCCTTCAGCTATAAAAGGAGAGGACTTGGGCCACTTAGAGGACGAGAAGAACACCTTGTAACACACACACGCGCGCACATCCTAGCCGCCTAAGAGCAACGCCTCAAGCGGCCCATACGACACCTTGCCGAGACCTAGGATCAGCTCCCTCTCTCACCTAGCTTGTAACCCCCTACTACAAGCACCTCGGTGCAAGGAATACAAGATCGATCTCTCGAACTGGACGTAGGGCACCGATTGCCCGAACCAGTATAAACCTTGTGTCTCTTTGCATCACCATCCGGGATTGGGTACACGCAGAACAAATTCACTGGTTGGTTGAGGACCCCCCGGTCCGAAACACCGACAGTTGGCGCGCCAGGTAGGGGCCTCTGCGTGTCAGTTTCATCATCCTAGCAAATTCCGAATGGCAGACCCCGTATGACCATGGCATCTCGACATGGTGGTTTGGTTTGGGAGCCTAGAGTTCATGTCTCTAGGGCATGAGTACGACATGGTACTCCTCACTCCTCGAGCCCCACCGTCCGACGATGAAGTCACGCACCAGCAGCCCAGGCGCAGGCGGCGCCCGGGCGGCCGCTCTCGCCGCGCTTGCCAGGCACGACGCGAGCATGACCACCTCGATGCTACGCGAGTCCGGGGCGGCACGCCACTCCCCGCCGATATCCTATGACCAGCTGTTGGCACAGGGTCCCTGGCTAGGGACCTGTCTAGCCTGAGCTTGGACAAAGGAAAATCGCCGGTGGCACACGGCGATGCCCAGTCATCAAGCTCTGCCCACCACTCCCTGAGGAGCCGATCCCAGCGGAGCAGAGTCTGGCGATGGCACCATCCCCATACCCCTTCAGGTTGAGAAATGTCACTGCCTCTTACGCCTACGCTTACACTGCCGCTCACGAGGATCCCTCGGAACGCCGCCAGTGCTTCGCTCTCGACCTGAGCACCCACGCCGACTCCTCGGAGGAGGACGAGGCATGGCTCGGAGCGGATTTCTCCGGACTCCATGACCCTGGGGCTATGCGCCAGTTCTTGGCCGCAAGCAACTACTACTTCGGCTACTCCGACTCCGACGACGAAGGCACCTACGACCCCACTCGCGAGTGTTTTCACGTCGGGCTCGGGATGCCGAGGGCGGGCGAAGAGGACGAAGGGGTAGGTAGCCGTTCCCCGCTTCACCCAGGTGTGGGCGCCGTCATGCCTCCACGCACTGCCCTGCCGGCCGCATGAAATGAGAACGTCGCTCTTGCGCGACCTCAGCGCCTAGACCTAGAACAGCTCCGTGAGCTCCAGGCCAAGGTCGAACAAGACCAGCTCCTTCTACAGCAGCTTCGAGACTCTCTTGAACAGGAACAGCGAGGTCGCGGCGAAGGCGGGGGAGCCCGACGAAGGGCCCGCGATGTGCATCACCGCATCCATGACGACAAAGGGCGTGAGCAACCCCCAGTCTTCAATCGCGCTAGCCAGAACATCGTGGCTGTGGCAATGCTGGTCCGCGCAATGCCCGAGCCTTCTACCACGGAGGGGTGGCGGGTCCACGGCGAGCTCCGGGATCTCCTAGAGATCGTCGCGGTTCAGCAGGCCGAGAGTTCTGCCTCCCGACGGCACGGGGGCGCCTCGAACCTGCCCACGGCACTGCCTCGGTAGGACAGGGAAGCCCCGGCTTGTCCCAAGCCTGACCGAGCGCCGATAGCCCATAGGGTCCCCATGCTTCTGGACCACCTCGGCAATCGACGCGAGGTACAGGGAAACCATGAGGTGGTCAGCAGGCGATGACGCCACAACAACGAGGGGCCCGCTCGGGGCTACCACCCACACTGAGGTGGTCGCTGCGACAGCGGGGAGGACCGCAGTCCTTCCCCTGAACCGCCAGGCCCTCGGGTCTTCAGCAGGGCCATCCGCGTTGCTCTTTTCCCCACCCGGTTTTGGCAACCAGCCAATCTCGCGAAGTACAGCGGCGAGACCAACCCTGAACTCTGGCTTGCCGATTACCGCCTGGCCTGCCAGCTAGGTGGCGCGGATGATGACCTGCTCATCATCCACAACCTCCCCTTGCTCTTGTCAGACTCAGCGCGAGCCTGGCTCGAGCACCTTCCTCCCTCACAAATCCACGACTGGCGCGACTTGGTCAGGATCTTCGTCGGGAACTTCCAGGGCACATACGTGTGCCCTGGGAACTCCTAGGATCTTAAGAGCTATAGCTAGAAGCCAGACGAGTCTCTCCGAGACTTCATCCGATGCTTCTCCAAACAGTGCACCGAGTTGCCTAGCGTCGGTGACTCGGAGATCGTCCAGGCTTTCCTCTCCGGCACTACCTGCCAAGACCTGGTTCGAGAGTTAGGGCGGAACGTGCCGCGCTCTGCTGCCACGCTCCTCGACATCGCCACCAGCTTCACCTCGGGTGAAGAGGCTGTTGGAGCCATCTTCCCCGACAGCGACACCAAGGGTAAGCGGAGGGACGAGGCCCCCGAGGCCTTAGCCTCCCACCTCCCCAAGAGAAAGAAAAAGGGGCGCCTAGGGAAGTAGGAGGTCCTGGAGGCTGATCTGGTCGCGGCCGCAGAACGCAAGAATCCCCGAGGCTCCAAAGGCCCTAGGCCTTACCACCAGGGCCCGGTCAAGCACGCTCTCGAAGATTGCTCCATGCTGCGACGTTACTACGCTAGGCTCGGGCTCCCCGACGACGACGCCAAGCAGAAGGGCGCCGGTGACCGGGACGAGGACAAGGACGATGGGTTCCCCGAGGTACGCAACGCCTTCATGATCTTCGGCGGACCCTCGACGTGCCTTACGGTGCGACAGCGCAAGAGGGAATGCCGAGAGGTCTTCTCGATCAAAGTGGCCACCCTTGGTACCTCGACTGGTCTCAGGAGGCGATCACCTTTGATAGAGACGACCACCCTGACCATGTACCGAATCCCAGGTAGTACCCACTGGTCGTCGACCCGATCATCGGCAACACTCGGCTATCCAAGGTGTTGATGGACGGAGGCAGCAACCTCAATATCCTCTACGTCAATACCCTAGAGCTCTTGGAAATCGATCGGTCGAGGCTCCGAGGTGATGTCACACCCTTCCACGGCATCGTGCCAGGGAAGCGCACGCGACCCCTCAGGCGCATCGACCTTCCTGTCTGCTTCGGCACCCCCTCCAACTACCGCAAGGAAGTCCTCACCTTCGAGGTAGTCAGGTTCGGGGGAGCCTACCACACCATTCTGGGGTGGCCGTGCTACGCCAAGTTCATGGCGGTCCCCAACTATACCTACCTCAAGCTCAAGATGCCAGGCCCCAGCGGTATCATCACAATTGAGTCCACGTACGAACATGCATACGAATGCGACATCGAGTGCATCGAGTACGCCGAAGCTCTGGCGGAGGCCGAGACCCTCATCGCCCACCTCGACCAACTCAGTGGCGAGGCGCCTGACTCCAAGCGTCGCGCGGGGGCGTTCGAGCCCGCCGAGGCCATCAAACTTGTCCCGGTCGACCCCGCCTACCCCGACGACCGAGCGTTGAGGATCAGCGCCACCCTCAACATCAAATAGGAAGTCGTGCTCGTCGACTTTCTCCGTGCAAATGCCGACATATTCGCATGAGGTCCCTCGGACATGCCGGGCATACCGAGGGAGGTCGCCGAGCACTCCCTAGACATCCGGGCCAGATCTATACCGGTAAGGCAACGCCTGTGCCGCTTCAACGAGGAAAAGCGTAGGGCCATCGGTGAGGAGATACAGAAACTCTTGGTGGCCGAGTTCATCAAGGAAGTGTCCCACCTAGAGTGGTTGGCTAACCCCGTGTTAGTCAAGAAGAAAAATGGGAAATGTAGGATGTGCGTAGACTACACCGGTTTGAACAAAGCCTGTCCAAAAGTTCCCTTTCCATTACCCCGAATCGATCAAATCGTTGATTCCACTGCAGGGTGCGAGACCCTGTCTTTCCTTGATGCATATTCTGGTTACCATCAAATCAAGATGAAAGAGTCCGACCAGCTCACGACTTCTTTCCTCACACCATTCGGCATGTACTGCTACGTGACTATGCCTTTCGGCCTCAGAAACACAGGTGCCACATACCAGCGGTGCATGACCCAGGTCTTTGGCGACAACATCGGGTAGACCATCGAGGCCTACGTAGATGACATCGTGGTCAAGACCAGAAAGGCCGAAGATCTCATCGGTGACTTAAGGATAACCTTCAAATTCCTTAGAGAGAAGGGCATCAAGCTCAATCCCGAGAAGTGTGTGTTCGGGGTCCCCCGAGGCATGCTCTTGGGGTTCATAGTCTCAGAACGCGGCATCAAGGCCAACCCAGAGAAGGTCTTAGCCATAACCAGCATGGGACCAATCAGAGACCTCAAGGGAGTACAGAGGGTCATGGGATGCCTTGTGGCCCTGAGCCACTTCATCTCGCGCCTCGGCGAAAAAGGTTTGCCTCTGTATCGACTCTTGAGAAAATCCAAGCATTTTTTTGGACCCCCGAGGCCGAAGAAGCCCTCGACAGACTCAAGAGGCTGCTCACAAATCCTCCCGTCCTGGTACCCCCGGCTAGGGACGAGGCCCTCTTACTCTACATCGCCGCAACGACCCAAGTGGTCAGCGCAGCCGTAGTGGTAGAGAGGCAGGAAGAGGGGCACGCTCTACCCACCCAGCGTCCTATTTATTTCATCAGCGAGGTGCTCTCCAAAACCAAAGCACGCTACCCTCACATCCAGAAGCTGGTCTACGCCGTGGTCCTGGCTCGGCGCAAATTGCGTCACTACTTTGAGTCGCACCCAATAACTGTGGTATCATCTTTCCCCCAGGGCGAGATAGTTCATAACCGGGAGGCCTCGGGCAAGATAGCCAAGTGGGACATCGAGCTTATGGGGAAACCTTGACTTTTGTGCCTCAAAAAGCGATCAAGTCTCAGGTCTTGGCCAATTTCGTGGCCGAGTGGACAGACACCCAACTGCCACCTGCTCAAATTCAGACGGAGTGCTGGACCATGTACTTCGACGGATCCCTGATGAAGACCGGGGCAGGCATAGGTCTGCTCTTCATCTCGCCCCTCGGAGTACACAAGCGCTACATGGTGTGGCTCCACTTCGCTGCCTCCAACAACATGGCCGAGTACGAGGCCCTCATCAACGGTTTACAAGTTGCCATCGAACTTGGGGCACGGCGACTTGCAGCTCGTCATGGATCAAGTGATGAAGGAGTCAAATTGCCTCGACCCCAAAATGGAGGCTTACTGCAAATTGGTATGTTGCCTAGAAGACAAGTTCAATGGCCTCGAACTAAACCACGTCGCGCGGAAGTACAACGAGGCCGCCGACGAGCTGGCAAAGATGGCCTCGGCACGGGCCCCGGTCCCCCCAAACGTCTTTGCCAGAGACCTCCACAAACCTTCCATTGACTAAACCCTAGTAACAGAGGAGGGCCCGTCTGTGGAAACCACGGCCAGGCTCGATGCCCCCTCTACTACCAAGACCCCCTCGACCGAGCCCGAAGTCATGGAAATCAGCGCCGAGCCTCCGCAGACCGACTAGGATACGGATTGGCGAATCACGTTCCTCGATTGGCTCGATCGGGGGAACTTCCTAGCGATAGGACCGAAGCCCGACGGCTCACGCGCCGAGCCAAGGCTTACGTCCTCTACAATGATGAATTGTACAGGCGAAGTCCCTCAGGTGTCCTCCAACGATGTATCAGTGTCGAGGCGGGCCAAGCCTTGCTTTGGGACTTACACGCAGGCGCCTACGGGCACCATGCGGCGCCTCGGACGCTCGTAGGGAACGCTTTCCGCCAAGGGTTCTATTGGCCGACAACGGTTGCCAATGCTACCAAGCTAGTACGCACCTACGAAGGATGCCAGTACTATGCTCGGCAAACACATCTCCCTGCCCTGGCCCTGCAAACCATCCCCATCACATGGCCGTTCGCCGTGTGGGGGCTTGACATGGTCGGGCCTCTGCAAAAGGCCCCCGAGGGCTACACCCATCTACTGGTCTCGATCGACAGGTTCTCCAAATGGATCAAGGCTCGTCCGATCAATCGAATCAAATCCGAGCAGGCGGTGCTGTTCTTCACTGACATTATCCACAGGTTTGGGGTCCCCAACACCATCATCACTGACAACGAGACGTAGTTCACCAGCAAAAAGTTCCTGACATTTTGCGACAACCACCACATCCGTGTGGCCTAGTCAGCCGTAGGACACCCAAGGACCAACGGCCAAGTAGAGCGTGCCAACGGCATGATCCTACAAGGCCTCAAGCCAAGGATTCACAACTGGTTGAAAAAGTTCGGCAAGAAATGGCTCGCTGAACTCCCGTTGGTCATCTAGAGCCTGAGGAACACTCCAAGCCGAGCCACGGGGTTCACACCTTTCTTCCTGGTCTATGGGGCCAAGGCCATCCTCCCCACCAACTTGGAATATGGTTCGCCGAGGCTACAAGCCTATAACGAACAAAGTAACCACACCACCCGAGAGGACGCCCTTGATCAACTGGAGGAAGCCTGAGACGTCGCGCTAGTACACTCGGCCAAATACCAGCAGAGCCTACGGCGCTATCAGGCCCGACGCGTCCGAGGCCAAGACTTAAAGGTAGGCGACCTGGTGTTGAGGCTAGCACAGAGCAACAAGGGCCGCCACAAGCTGACCCCGCCATGGGAAGGACCGTACATCATCGCCCAAGTACTGAAGCCTGGGACCTACAAGCTGGCCAACGAAAAGGGCGAAGTCTTCATCAACGCTTGGAACATAGAACAGCTATGTCGCTTTTATCCCTAAAATTCCAAGCATTGTATATGTCGTTTCTCGAAATACAATTAAGAAGCGTTCTTTAGTTGATCTAATTTTTTGAGAAACCCCCAAGCCCATCGTAGGCCTCAGCAATACAGTAACACGACAAGGGAGACTCGGCTCTGCCTCGGCAAAACCGAGCCTCCCTCGGGGGCTAGATGGGGGACTCCCCCTAGGTCCCACGCACCATTCTTTAATCGTTTTTCGCAAAAATTCCTACGCCAAGACTCTAGCATGCTCTGACGAATCGGTCGTAAAAACCCCTCGGACCAAGGTCTGTTTCCTAAGCAAGAGGCCAGTAGAGTCGTGAGACGGACTATGCCTCCGGGCTACACCACTCCCTCACTACCTCTCGCCCAAGGGATGGCTTAGGCACCAAGGGGGTGTTTGGCAAACGAAATCTGATCAGGAGCAACAGAGAGCAGAGGCTCAGAAACATGTGAAAAACAATTAAGAAACACAAATGCTTAAAAAAAATAAAGGCCTCGATGGCCACAAGCGTTACGATACAAAAATAACTCCTACTCTATTTTTACATAGCCCCCAGGGGCCTAGATCAAGGCTCAGGGCCTTCAGCACCGGCAGATGGTAGGGGAGGAACCACCTCCTCTTCGAAGAGCGTCACTAGCACCGTGCCAGGGCCTTCCACCGCCTCCATCAGCTTCGTGACTGCCGCGTCAGCCTCCTCGTCATCATCAGGCAGGACGTACCCATCACTGATGGCCGGGAGATCGACGCCGACGTAGTGAGAAGAGATGACGGCCAGCGTGCGCTTGACACCCGTGTGCAGCGCTCCTCGGAGCCGCTCGCGCATCTGGTTGCTCAGCATGATCAAACGGCTCCCTAGGGAGCTGCCTGACTGAACCCCTTCAACCTCCAAGGCCTCGCAGGCGGAAAGGGCAGCACGTTTCAGCGCCTCGTGCTCCCCGATCTCGTTGTCGAGCACCGTCTGCACCGCGCTAGAAGCCTCGGCTGCCCGAATAACCTCCGCCTCTGACTCTGCACCATGGAGAATAGAGTAAGGTTGAGCGAGGGAAAAAACAACCTACACTAGGAGAGGAAACCCATGGAACTCACCCTTGGCCTTTAGCTCCCAGTGTCGGGTCTCGACCTGACAGGCCTCGGCTTTCTCCTTCCAGCGCAGGGCCTCAGCCTGGGAGGCCTCGACCTTCTCCTTCAACCGCTGGGCCTCGACCCGAGAAGCCTCGGCCACCCTAGAAGCTTCACTCCCCAGCTCTGCGTCACACAAGGAAGTTAGGGAGCGAACATAAGGAAAACAAAACAAAGGGACTGAAACTCACCCTTGACCGCCCCCCTCCAAACCACAGCCTCGGTTTGTGAGGCCTCAACTGTCGCCAGGGCCTTGTCCAAGGCACCTTTCGTCAGCTGGTGCGCGCTCTCCTCCGCCCCCAGCTGCCCAGCGAGGGCCTTGCCCGAGGCCGTCGCTTCTTCGGCTCGGGACCTGAAGGCATCCCGATCACCGGCGATGTGGGTAAGCTCCTCCTCCAACTCCTTGACCCGCGTCGTCAAAGGGGCGACCTGCCCCTGGGCCGCGACCACCCTCGACCCTCGCGTCGGCACAACGAAGCCGAAGGTCCTCCACCTCCGCGCTCCACGCCGCCAGAAGCTCGTTGGCTCCCGCAAGCAGGCCCCTTTGCCGCTCAAGCTGGTCCCAGACGTCCCTCTCCCGCCGGAGAAAGACTGACTTCCCAAGGGACCAGGTCTCGAGCTCCTGGGGAAGCAGAACAGGGGTCATTGATTGCAACAAAACCCAGAAAAAGACAACGGCACGCGAGAAAGGAAAACACGAACCTGGGCGACTCCGGGCAGTTCATCGGCCACCACGGACAGCGCCGTCCGTAGCGGCCGCTCCGCCAGCTGGCGATATTGCTCGAAGGTGCCCCAGCGCTCGCCCTCGGCTGCGTCCTCAAGGGCAAACAGAGGCTCCCCCTCAGGGTCATCCCGGCTCTGCCACAGTACACGCGGGTGATCCCACCCACGAGGCTCGGGTCGCACCTGCACGAGGGCCGAGTTTCCCTCATCCAAGATTGGCGCCGGCTGCTCCACAGCACCGGTCTCCTTAGCGTCGACCACCCCCCGCGCCTAGGAAGTATCGTTGGAGGAGATCGGATAGACCTCCGCCTCCCGGGCGCTCTCTTGCAACAACGGCGGGCCCTGAACCAGGGGCGCCACCGAGGCCTCCGTCGCCTTCATCTCCGCCTCCTCGACAGACGGCCTCGCCGCCATCATGACGGCCTTGGTGATCTCAGGGGCTCTGGCTTCCGCAATTATGGCCTCGACGGTCTCGGGGGCTCCAGCCTCCGCCATCGTGGCCTCGGCAGACGCAGAAACATCGGCCGCGGCCACCATGGCCTCGGCGGTCGTGGGCGCCGTGGCCTCCATCGCCTCAGCCTCAGAGACCCCGGGGGCCTCAGCAACCAAGGGCACGCCGGCCCCATCTGACGTGTGAGCCTCGCCCTCATGGGGCGGAAGCACTCCCTCCCTCGCTTGGGTAGGGGTCGTCTCGGCGGCCCCTCCTTGGGTGGTAGGCTCCTTCGGGTTGGCCCTCGCCGATGCCACGCCGCGTTGGATAGCGGCCTGTGCCTCCGCCACCTAGTGGGCGGAGGAGCCAGGGCTCGCCTTAAGCGCCTTAAGGGGCGCCAAGGGAAGGTCGTCCGCAGGCCGCTTCCAACTAAGGAAAATTAACCTACAGGGTCAGCGCAAGACCAAAAAAGCGAACGGAAGGCACTATGACCCTGCCAAAAATACACTTACCTTGAACGGGGCGGCAACCGCTTCGCCATGGCAAACCTCATCCGCAACGGCAGAGGCGTCGCCTCCGTATCCATCGGCGCCGGTCGGTCCTCAGCGGACCCCGGTGCCCCTTCGGTCCTCTGCGGGGGCGGTGGCGTCGCCTCCACCACCACCTGCTCCACCACAGCCACCAAGCCTATCGGGCTGACGGCGCGTTTGCCTAACGCCCGCGCCTCGGGCGTGTCGGCTTCGGCCCTAGAGCGGGCAACCGCCGGCCCCGGGTCCGCTTCTCCTCCCCCTCCCGAGGGTGCCAGGCTGCTTGCCAGCGCCCTGGGCACCACCTCCACTACGTCAAGGAGGTGGTCCAGGGGACCTCGCCCCCCCTCGCCCTCGTCATCCCCGTCCGAGGCCTCCGTCGACAGCGACGGCGACGGGGATTCCTCCAACGGGAGGCCATCTTTCCTTTGTTGACGGCGGCGCTGATCCAGCTTTTCGCGCGCGAGGATTTGCCTCGTGCGCTTTGCCGCCTTGGAGTCCTTCCATTTCTTCTGCGCATCGGCGTGCGCCCGGTTGATCGCCCGCCGCCTCGCGTCCTCAGGAATGGGCGGCGGAGAAGAGCGCACATCTCTCATCCCCTGCAGGAACGATAGACGTACATAAGGAAACAAGGGATGAGAGGAGATTGAGGAGGCTCGGGGGCTACAGCGGCACCTGACTTACCAGCGAGAGGAACCCCCGCAACGGCCGCATCGTGATGGGGGTCAAGTTGCTGCCCCTCAGCTTTGAATCTACCATCTCTCCCACCCGACGAAGAATTTCCTCATCGGAAAGGGCAGAGGAGGACATCCGGATGCCCTCAATGGGCTCACCCGGCTTCATCTCCAACAGCCGCCGCCGCCGAGCCATCAGCGGCAGCACCCTCCGGTGGTGGAAGGCGGCCACGACCACGGCCATGGTGAGACCGTGGCCTCGTAGCCTCGCCAGCCCGTCCAGAAGCGGCTGTAGCTTGGGCTGGTCGTCCTTCGGGACGCCGTACTTCCATCTCTCCGGGCAACTTCCCACAATCCGCCCAGTGTAGGGGGGAAGTCCTCCATCGTCATTGCGAAGGTAGAACCAACTCGTGTACCACCGGCGGTTGGAGGACGCGAGTTGGGCCGGGATGTAGAGATGCAGGCGGTCCTGGCGCACTTGGAGAGTGCAGCCGCCGGCCCTCGTCACCTTCCTCTTACCCCGATGTACCCGTCAGCTTGGTAGTGTGCCCCGCCCGGAATAGGTGGAGCCACAACTCCCAATGGGGAGCAATCCCCAAATACCCCTCACAGACAGCAACAAAGATAGCCGCCTGAGCGATGGAGTTGGGATTGAAGTTGTGGAGCTCCATGCCGTAGTAGTGCGGGAGCGCCCGCATGAACCGATCCGCCGGGATGGCCGAGGCCGCGCTCGTGAAAGGAGACGAAGCTCACGATGTAGCCGTCGCGAGGCCTCGGCTCTGGCTCGCCGTACGGAGCAATCCACTCCGGCCTAGTGGGGTCTGTCACCGGGCGAAGGAGTCTACCGTCGACAAGCGACTGAAGCATCTCCTCGGTGATGTCCAACGGATCCTAGGAGTCCGCCCTGACAACGACGATGTCGCCGGCCATGGGTGCGACGGAGGAATCAGGTGCGGCGGTTAGTTTTTTCTCTCCCTCCCATGCTCTTACTTTTTTCTCACTTTCTCCCTAGGCTTGTTTTTCTCTCCTCTTCTTCACGGCACCCGCTGCTCTGGCGACGGCTCGACGAAGGCGGTGCTAATGCAGGCAAGGTAAGACGAGGAGGGGCGAGACTCTTTGGGTATTTATGCAGGGAGGAGGGGGAAATGAACGGGCGACGAAATCGGGGAGGTTTCCCCCCCCCCTCCGGCGCAGTTAACCACGAGCCAATTTCGCCGGCCCACGCGCCCACGTCTCCCGCATTAAATGCGAGAACAGTTATGTCCCATCCACCACATCACGCTCGGCCACTACGGTAGCAGGCATCATTTCGCCTTCCCATGAAACCACCTCAAAAGGCGCGCCACCCGTTGCCGAGCCAATAGGGAAGATATTTCCCATGGCCTATTCCTTTCATATGAAGGAACCAGGCTCTGAGCCTATTACGATCCAGGGGTTCGAAGGCTGGGCCCCAAAGGGTTTTGACAGCCGCCCTAGGATAACAGAGTCAGGGACGACCATGGGCGAGCCTATACTAGGCCGAGGCCCAAGCAAGCAAAACGCTTGGGACACCCAAAGTCGTGTCCGAGACCGGCAGGAAAGTCTCCGAATGGGATCCCACCGTAGGGAGGCACCGAGCCACCGAGGACCAGCGAACGGCCTCGGCACCCACTAGAGAAATCCTCTGGTACTCCTGGAGTGTGTCTCTAGACTGCTAGCCGTCCCCTAGCGAACGGGGTTCGGGCCTCCACTCGGACTACCCGATAACAGCTCACTGGAAGTGCCACCGCTCGTGCCCATCGAGGGTAGCGAGGCACATTCCACCCCTCCTTCCGAGCGAAAAGGAAGCGTGAGGGTCATACAAAAAGACAGGGGAGCTCCTGACGACCCTCTCACCCTGTGTAGAGGCTAGGGGGCTCTTCCTGCAAATACACCGAGACCCCACAACCCAAGCTCGCGCCAAAAGGGGCCTCGGCAAACAAACCCTCACGCGCGAGGGGCGTATAAAAAGCCAGGGGAACTTCCGACGGCCCTCTCGCTCCGCGCAGAGGCTAGGGGCTCTTCCTGCAACCTTGCCGAGACCAGAATGGGCTCGGCAAACAAACCCTTCATCCGAACGAAAAGGATATGTGAGGGTCGACGAAAAAGTCAAGGGACCCCCCGACCGCTCTCTCGCTCCAGGCGGAGGCTCAGGGGCTCCTCTTGCACCCAAGACCAAGACAAACGGTCCAAGCCCACGCTAGAGGTTTAATTACAAAACACGATAAAGGGCACCGAGCCCGTTATGGTCCAGGGGTTCAAAGGCTAGGCCTCCAAGAGGTTTCGACAGCCGCCCCAGGGCAACAGAGTCAGGGACGACTCTGGGGCGAGCCTACGAATGGCCAAGGCCCAAGCGAACAGTCGCTCGGGGCGCCCTAAGTCGTGTCTGAGACCGGCAGGGAATTCTCCGAATAGGATCCCACCGTAGGGAGGGCACCGAGCCACCGAGGCCCAGCGAACGGCCTCGGCACCCACTAGAGAAGCCCTCTGGTACCTTGGAGTGCGTCTCCGGACCACTAGCCATCCCCTAGCAAACGGGGTGCGGGCCTCCACTCGGACTCACCCGATAACAGCTCACCGAAAGTGTCCACGCTCGTGCCCATCGAGGGCAGCCTGGCACATTCCACCCCTCCTTCCAAGCGAAAGGAAGCGTGAGGGTCGTACCCAAAGTCAGGGGGACCCCTGACAAACCTCTCACTCTATGCGGAGGCTAGAGGGCTCTTCCTGCAGCCTTGCCGAGACCCCCGCAACCCGAACTTGCGATTATGGGCTCGGCAAATGCGATAAAAGCCACTCGCTCAAACGCGAAATGAAAAAGCCCCTAGAGGAGTAACTCCACTCCTCCAGGGCCTCAGGGGCTACACCCGGCGGGTGCGCTCGCGCGCACCCACCGGAACCTCAAAAAACAAAACCCAATTCCTACGGAGCGGGTATAAACCAAGCCTCGGCAAACCCTCAGGGAGAGTGCGCGCACTCCCCTTGAGGCTCGAGGGCTACTGTCGGGTACCTTAGAATGGGGTACCCCGAGCAAACATCAAAGGGGTCGCTAAAGTCCCATCAAAAAATAAAGCTAGAAGGTAAGCCATGGGCCCCTCACCTGCCACGACCGACCCCACCGGGCCCTCTGCCTCGCCCCGAGCCTCGCGCAGGAGGTATCAGCATCCTGACGCGAACTCCGCCTCACGCGAGGCTCTCCATGGAAGGCCTCAATAGGGAACGCCATCTCCGCCTCGCGTGAGGCTCCCCACGGAAGGCCTCGGCAGGGGGTGCATTCTCCGTATCGCGCGAGGCCTCTCGCGGAAGGCCTCGGCAAGGAGTTCCGATCTCCGTCTCGTGCGAGGCCTCATTCTCCATGTCGCTCGAGGCTTGTTTGTCCACGGCCCGTCGCCCCCACCTCGGCTGACCCTCCCGACAGCGCGTCATGTCTCATTAATACTTCAACCACTCCCGCAATCTCAGCCGGACGATGGCTCAACGCCACAGAATGGCCGACGGGACCCGAGGTCGCATCAGCGCCATACCGGCTGGGACAAGGCACGGTGGGGATTACCGGCCACTGTGCCCTAACACTGTGCCCACGATCAGCGCCCACACTACACTATGTCCCGCGATCCCCGCCTCGAAAACAACATCGCACAGACAACTCGGCCTGGGTCATCACCGCCTCCAAACCGACGCACCCGATCAGCCGCCCACTCGAGGCCTCGGCACTGTACACCAAGGTCTCGGCTAGCTTGGGGTTCATGCCTGCCGAGACCCCCCCCCCCCCACTACGGTGCGGCCTCAGCGCCGATCAAGCCTCGGCCTCATGCACAGTCCGTCCACAGTGATTTGCACGTCCACTGCCACACCCACTCCGAGGTAATCCCGGGGCTCCCACGACGCATAGGATCGGATGGGACTACCACACCGCCCTAGTGCTCCAAGGACGGACCACTCCGACGACCACGCCGCCATAGGAACAGGCCACAGGGCTCGGACATGCCACCCCTGTTGGCACGACGCCGTGTAGTTAGCACATGTACTGTCCTTGTCCTCCCTTCAGCTATAAAAGGAGAGGACTTGGGCCACTTAGATGATGAGAAGAACACCTTGTAACACACACACACGCGCACATCCCAGCCGCCTGAGAGCAACGCCTCAAGCGGCCCATACGACACCTTATCGAGACCTAGGATCAGCTCCCTCTCTCACCTAGCTTGTAACCCCCTACTACAAGCACCTCGGTGCAAGAAATACAAGATCGATCTCTCGAACTGGACGTAGGGCACCGATTGCCCAAACCAGTATAAACCTTGTGTCTCTTTGTATCACCATCCGGGATTGGGTACACGCAGAACAAATTCACTGGTTGGTTGAGGACCCCCCCCGGTCCGAAACACCGACAGTTACTTTCGCCACTACAACAACATCTTCACCACCACCACCTCCCACACATACTTTGGAGTCTGGTAAAACTTTAAACCATGCTGAAAATGCACAAACTAATAGAGATAGAGTTGCTAATGAAAGGAAAGAATTGGATGTTAAATCCGAATTACCTTTGTCAAAAAATAATTATTCTAATAATGCTAGTGATAAAGAAGAGCTGTGTGAAAATGCTTTTATTATACGTATGCCACAACTAGTGAATGAGTATGATGCGTTGGCTTTGGAACCAATTACTTATGCTGAACATAAAAATTTGCTTCCCATTGCTACTGAAAAAGATGAAAAGAAATTATTGTATTCTTCAAATACTTTGGGTTATATTGAGTTTGATACTTTATATGCTCTTAGTAGTTTAGAAGAGAAACTTAAATGTGTTGAATTGTCATGGTTGTCTACTTGTACATATCATTTTATTGGAAAATATAATAGTAAAGGAGAGTATATGGTGCATCGTGTCTATATTTGTTCAAATCTGAAATCTCCTTATATTGTGCAAAAGTATGATCAACCAAATGATTGCAATTGCTATAATCTTGTCATGTCGAGTTCTCCTAGTTTTGTTATAAAGAAACATGTTAAATTTCAAGAAGGGGAGCAATGTTGGCTACTACCAACAACGTTTTCTTCAGTTAATCCCAAACCGAGGACGGTTTGTTGTCAAGAAGGGGAGGATGATGAGGACATGACACCATCGGATACGACCATTGTTTATAAGGTGAGCTCGTTCCTACATTTGCATAATGACTTTTGGTACAATTCACTTGGTTCCACATGTACATGCCGTTATTTGAATGTAGGTATAAATATGTCTCAACGTGCAAGTTCATCAAAGTTAAACTTTCGGTTTATCGGCAGCTCGACAGTGCTTCATTGGGAAGGCCATAACTCAGCCATCTGAAGTGCGATCGAGGTCAATGAGCACTTGATGGAAAGCTTGTTTGATAAGATTTCAAATAGATCTAGTCTCATCTCAATATCACATCAGCAAGGCCTCCAAACCATCAAGATATTATGTCGCTGTTTCTGCTGGGAGCTACGCTGTCGTTATGGGCTTGTTATTCATCCTTGGGACCCTGGCCCAAGTGGGAGCACACCCCAAGGACTTGGAGAACCCACCAAGAAAGCCCTTGGACGTCCTCCTCCTTGGCCACCACCTTAGAAGGCCAGCAAGGACGTCCAAGCCAAGCCGGAGGCCCAGTCTAACTTGAGTTCGAGTCCATCTCGGGCTCTAGGACTAGTGTGTAGTAAAACAGACATCTAGGTCGCATATGAACTCCGTTTTTTATGATCCACATATGGATGGAAAGATAATTTCATAAGGAAACCAATGAAAGTGGTCCCACATCAAAATTCCATAAGAATCAATGGGAATCGTCGAAACAAGTTGACATCCAGAATCTGTCATGGCGCTGCGTCATCGTCTTTTGGGCCGTTGGGCCTTGTAACGTGTTGGGACACCTTTAGGACGTGAAGAGGGATCCTTTGACGTCCCTTAGGCTATATAATCAGTAGCCACCACCTACTTTAGGTTTTGGGTTTTGTTTTAGATCAATCTGTCATTGAACAGTCATCGTTATCGGTTTGCAAGACCCCATCTTTGAGTGCTTAATCATTCATCTGCAATTGTCACTTCAATTGAGTTGTGTTTTATCTTATTCTTGCTTGTGTTCTTTGATTTGCAGCAGGGATTAGCCTTCTTGGTGAGGTCAACTGGATTGTGACACGGTTGATAACCAGAGGAGACATGGTGCTAAGGTTGCAAGGTTTGGGTCTTGTGATCTGACGCCGGATCGGTGTGTCGCTCTCCGAACAAATCGTTGTTTATCTTGAACCTGACGGAAGATCAGGATCCCCATCTACATTATTTCTAGCTGCTTTAAAAATCATGCACGGCACCTAGCTGAGTCCTGGGCGCGGTCACGACCCCTGCTGGCTTGCCAGCGCGCCCTACCGTGCGGGCCACACCCGCTGCCGTGCCGACTGCGCCCCACCACCGTGCCATATGAGCGCACGCCCTGCGCGCCAAGGCCATGACCCCACTGCCGCTGGCCATGGTCCCGCTGCTGCTTGCCTATCGCCGGTTGGCTCGCCCTACGCGCCGAGGTGCAGGCCACGTCTCTTGGCCACCGAGATGCGACACGCACGTCTTGCACAACTGCCTTGGCTGCTTGCTGCCCTTGTTGGCACGCGGGTTACCTCGCCAGCTGACGCGCTGCGCCCTAGACACCGACCGAGTCCTACCAGCGCCTTGCCTGGCCTTGGTCGGAGACGCGCCGGGTCATGCGCTGCACGTCGCCAGCGGCCAAGCCCGGCTCTGCTCCGTTGACTCCACTTGGCTGCTTGCGCGAAGGACGATGGCCTGCTTCCCCCATCACCTCCACGTCGCTCGCGCTGTGCCATCCTTGTCTGGCGCTGCCTGCTGCGTTGCCGTACCGCGCCTCATCGTCTTGCCGCAGTGGCCGTACGGACAGCCGTCTGGGGCATGTCCCGCCTGTCCTGCTGTCACCCATAGTGGTGTGTTGGCTCATTGCATTGACGCCGCAGACGAAGCAAGCCAAGCCATGATAGGACCCCCCTGCCTCCGCTATCTCCATGGCCGCCGAGACGCTTCTTTCTAATTCACCAAGGTAGCAGCGTCTTGATTCAAATTGACCGTGTGTTCAACTCCGCCAGATAGCCTACAGCCCTACCGACCCCGCATCGCCGACTGTAGCTCTACCATAGGCCCTAATTTTGAAAAGCCACGCCTTCGGGTCCTTAAGACCGGGAGTGCCCGCGTCGTCGGCTACCACCGCCACCTAAGCATCTCGGTCCAATCCCTTGTGCTACTAGCATCTCCTCTAGTCAGGTGTCACCATGCTCACCTTAGTTTAAGCCCTGTCACCGTGTAGCAGTCTCTGGCGTAGCCATGCCACCATCAGGCACCACCGCACCACCTCGCGCGCACGTGGCTAGCTCTGCTCAGACCACCTCCATCTGAACCGTCATCGCGAAGGTATCCGTGAGCACTCCTTGGTGCTCGCTAGCTCTTGTGCTGGCTTTGCCTTCGTTGTTGCTTACTGGAACGCGCCCGCCTTTGCAGGTCAAGGCCCACCGCCGGGGAGGGAGTTCGGGACGACGCCCCTATCCACCATAACACTTCCAGCCGCTGTGTTTTGTCTCCGAGGTAATCATCGGCCTCTTAGTTGAGTAGTGGGAGGTCGGGTGGCACCGGCGTGGCCGTCCCGTGCCCGCGCTGTCGTGCCGGTGCACGCCTTGGGGCCAGGGACTTCACCGCGGTGAAGAAGGAGAAAAGGGAGGGTGCAGCTGTAAAAGCTCAGACTAGGGAAATAGTGTCCTTGAGCTCGCTGTGATTTCGTAGTACTTCGGGGGTGCCCGTGCTTAATTACCGGCGCGCGTGGGCCTTTCCCCGTCGTAGGCCGTTGGCCGGCTGGGCCACGCCACCGCGTGGGCCGCGCTGTAGTCTGCTGGGGCGCGCGGGCGGGAAGGAGGAGTGGGCCGATCCAGCACGTAATGGGAAAAGGAGGAGAATTCAGTTTTCTTAATTTCTAGAGAATAGAAATGCTTATTTATTTATAGTTATGAATCCAACTTCGATAAATCGTAGTAAATTGCGTAGCTGTCCAAAAATAGTGAGATTAATTTTGTTAGGTTCATAAACTTATTATCTACCTGTTAGTACAGCTAGATTGTAGTGAGCTATGGTAAGTATTGGGTCATAAATTCAAAGCTAGATAGTGAATATTATGTAGATTCATATTTGTCAAAATATTTGTGGACAATCGGTGATAGCTATTGGCATGAAAATTTTACAGTAGGTTCCCTAGGCCATTATGTACTTGCTGTAAAATTGGTAGCCTTAGAACGAGTTGCTTAATAGCATAGTTATTATCCTTGCTTTATTGTATATATCGTAAATCGGCATTAGGAGTAGGAATATCTGTAGTTGCTATAAGAATGTATGTCACGTTCATACTTGTTAGTGGTGGTGGTACGTAGCTTAGCCTTAGTGGGTAGACCTCACTTATTAGTTTAATAGATGTACCTTTAGGTTAAGAGTTGCTGTTGTCATCTTATTAAACATTGCATCATCATTTCATGTAGATCATGAACTGGTAGATTTCGTGCCCATCGGCGAGCCGGAGTACAACGAGGTGATCGAGGAGTATGAGGAGGAGATCTTCATATAGGAGGAAGCCTAGGAGCCTGTTGGTGCTGACCCTGCTGACCCAGCGCCTGCCCAAGGCAAGCCCCGGTGCATAACCCATATTTTTTTAATGATCACTGAATATATATATGATATGCATTTACGTTACAGGCATTTTATGGAAACTATATGCATAAATATATCTACCCATGAGTCCTACTAGTACAGGTTGAGTAGTTGCTATGCTCAGGATATCGGTAGCGTGAGTAACCTGCCGTTACTCGCAAATAGGTGATTAAGCTATGATATCATGATGAAATAATGAAAAGGTAAATGGTGACCGGGCAGGGATATGGATTTGGTACTGGTGGGTGTGAGGGGTTGTGCCCTGTGTCCAACAGGGCATAGCCTGGTTACACTTTTTCCCTATCTGTGTCGGATAAGTCTTGCGAGTACATTGAGTACTTAGGGTTTATTTAGCCCTGTTGCAGGTGATGCTTGAAGAGTACCTTGTGTGGAGGATCCTTCTGGTGGGCTCAGACGGAATCCTCGTCCCTACCGCTAGATGTTATTTTTAAATTCCACTGTTTATCATTTCGAACTCTGGTATTTGGTATTGTAATAATGTACTTTTTAAGAAACTCTAATGTATGAAATGTACTTGTGTTGTAACTCGTTCTCATTATTGGATCCTTGGGAAAAATGTGGATCTTTCGGGTTCTCCCTCGGGGTGTGCCCGACGAACACCATTCGATGTAGCTTGGTTTCGGGGTGCTTAGTGTCTGGTGGAAGACAAGCGCCTCTATAAGTGCACTATTTTGGGCGGTTCTGCCACACAGCGTCAGCAGGTACAGGCTCTCCCGCGCCTTGGTCACTGCCGCCGCTGTGGTGCTCATGAGCAGCGTCCCTATCCCGGCCCCGCCCATGGCCGTGGCCGCGAGGTCGGGGAGCTCCCCTCCTGCGCGGCGGCCCCGTAGCACGGCGGTGAGGAGCCGAGCGAGCGACGGCGGCGGCGTGGTGGCATCAGCCATGGGGCCGCGGGCGGAGGAGGCTAGGGTGTGGACAGCGCCATGTGGGCAGTGGCCGCGGGGCTGCGGGTGGAGGAGGCTAGGGTGTGGACGGCGCCACGGGGGCAGCGGCACGGGGGCTTGCTGAGGGGCCTAGAGGATGGGTCAAGGAGGCTCGGGAGGAGTGCCCTAGCGAAGCGACTAGAGCTGAGCACCTCCATTGCTTCTGCTTCGCATCGCCGCGTGGAGGTGGGGGCCTAGAGACCGAAACAAATGGCGAGCCGGAGCCCGAGAGCGTGATGGCCAAGGCGAGCAGTATCCACGCGTCCATGCGGCCCACGTCGGTCGTTACGAGCTTGAGTTTAGCGAGGAAGCACGTGAGCACCGGAA
This sequence comes from Miscanthus floridulus, assembly GCF_019320115.1. Lineage (NCBI taxonomy): Eukaryota > Viridiplantae > Streptophyta > Magnoliopsida > Poales > Poaceae > Miscanthus > Miscanthus floridulus. The sequence continues at coordinate 21,250,379 of NC_089593.1, read as the reverse complement.
ACACGATGGCGGGTCGTGCGACGTGTTGGGCGCGATGGCAGCGCGCCACGCCAACGAGGAGCCGACGCCGAGCGTGAAGGGGAGGGAGATGCCGACCACGGTGATGGAGAGCGCGCGGCTGCCCGTGCGGCGAAGCGAGGTTGGGTCCAGGTCCAGGCCGACGAGGAAGAGGAACAGAAGCAGGCCGATGTTGGCTAGCATGTCTAGCACGGTGAGGCTCTCCGTCGGGAAGACCTGGTTGAGGAAGGCCTTGTTCCGGCCAAGCGCTGACGGGCCGAGGAGGATGCCGCCCTGCATGCATTGTCATCAATCGATTACAGCTCTGAAGCGAGCACACTGCAATTTCATCTAGCACTTGACGCAGGAGGCAAGCAGCGGGCGTCGGAGGCGCAGCCGCCCGCGACGGCGTGATGCGCGACGGCGGGTGCGGGAGGCGGAGAGGGTGGCGGGGACAAGAAACAGAAAAAAAAAGAGAAAGGGAGAGAGGAAGAAGAAAGCGGCAGGGGCAAGAATGTCATTTCACCGCTGTTCTCTCTCCTCAACCGGCTGCAACCGGTCCACGGTGTCATGTGGCCTAATTTCACCGAACCAGAGTGTCTTCTGACAAAATGCTCCAAAGTGGGTGTCCGCCAGCAAATGACCATCACTTTGGATGTCCAACAGACAATTGTCCCTATAATTAATGAGTCATAGATGGGTTCCGTAAAGAATGCAATTCTAGGTATACTTTTTATAAAAATATTTAAAGTTTAACCAAATGTGTAGATAAAATGTTATTAATATTAATGACTTTATATTTGACCTTCAAATACTTTAGTTCTAAACGCATAAAAGTAGAAAAGAACATAGGTAACATATAGAAGAGAAAAAATCTATGGGTGTGCTTGGAACTTTGGCCAAGATCCCCTCACCTTCGCCTTGCTTAGATGCTGCAAGCCACAAGATGCTTGCCAGGCCGATTTGGCTCTCTCGGGGCAGCAAGGAGAATCTTGCTGGCAAGGAAATAGAAATAGATGAAACCCAAGATGCCAACTGACAGCATAAAATAAACGTCTTGGGCACCTTTCAGCTTTTATTAAGTTGAATCCATTTGCATTTGTGCTAGTCTTCACTTCATTTTCTTCGCTCCTTTTTGGCTGGTAGAGTACATAAAACTTTGAGATGTCGTAGTTGTCCTTGAAAGAAAGAAAAGAAAGAGAGAGAAAATGACGAAGTTTGAGATGTCGTAGTTGTAGTAGCGGCAACTGTTATGTTTAGATTAAACGATAAAACCATAACGGTTGCATTTTAAAAATCTAGGCACACGATGGCACTAGGCACTAGTCGCCATATGGCATTAAATTTGTACTATGACACGGTACAGTACAACATCGGCCATGTTTGTTTTTTTTATAATTAATCTTTTTCAGCTTATTTTTTTTTAGTTGAAATAATATTTTTTTCTTATAATAAATTAACCAGAACATTGTTTCGATTTATTTTTTCAGCAAAACAAACCGGGCCATCGATTGCACGATCTAATTTGCACTCAAAATGACAAAGGCTTTCATTAGACAGAGACAATTTCTGGATGTTGTCAGAGGCTTCTGGGCTCTCAATTGCAGGAAGTAACGAGGTTTTGCTGCAATCAGATCAGATCACCGAGTTACCAGATGTTGTACACATATGATAATCAGCCTATTCATTAGTTGGTTTTTAGGTTAATAAGTTCGGCTGATGCTAGTTTGTTGGGAGAAAAAATATGTCACATGGACACAGCTATTGGTCAGGGGGGTCAGGAGTCAACTGCCCCTGTAGTTTCTGGACCCCGGTTTGCCACAGATGCATAGATTCGTAGTACGTAGACTAGAGATTTGCCACAGATGCATAGCTTCAAACGTTTTGCCACAGATGCATAGCTTCAAACGTTTGCGTGTTAGCGCGTGTTTAGTTTAGCGAATTTGGAAATTTAGGTTACTATAGCACTTTCGTTTTTATTTGGCAATTAGTGTTCAATCATGGACTAATTAGGCTCAAAACGTCCGTCTCGTAATTTTCAATCAAACTGTGTAATTAGTTTTTTTCGTCTACATTTAATGCTCCATACACGTATCGTAAGATTCGATGTAATAGATACTGTAGCACTTTTTAGGAATTTAAGGTTGGAACTAAACACGATGCAGTGACTTCAAACAGTCAAACCCGTACCCAGTGAAGCCAACTGTACTTGTAAGCTGCATCCCATTGGTGGAGAAAGTAAAATTTTGGACCATTGAATCAATGTACTTCCTCCTATAGCAAATGTAACTATATAAATTCATTTGAACAGGTCTTTGATCTAACATGAAAATTTAACTAGCAATACTTTTATATAAGTATATTGTCTTGAATGAAACATGTTATATGTTGCAAAAGTCGTTTATGTTGCCTATCTAGGTAAAATTTTACATGGTGATGGTCATAGTTAAAATTTTTGTGATTTTGGGGTAAGTTGGTAAGGACTCGTATTAATATTTGAACCGGAAGTCTAGCATCTAGGGTGATTTCCCAACAAAAAAAATGTTCATAAGAATTTCACACAAAACAACTCAACTCATTCATGTATGCATCCAAAGCAAGAAACATCCCCGGACCATCTTACTTATATATAAATATAAATCCATTTACCATCTCACATATATGTAACTAATTTGATAATTCCACACATATATATTCGAAAACTGAGAAAGCTGAGTTGGTTAGGTGTTTGAGTAGCACCTTTTTTTATATATAAAAAAAATCTCTCATCCATGTTCCACGCCAAAGTCTCGTTCTCGTATGGGCTGCAACACAGTCTTCTTAATGCAATGCTCGGAAACTGTCTTACCTGACGCAGCTCGATACAAGAAAACCTCAAGAGATCGAAAATTAGCATGGGGTTATAAGGGCAGTCCCAACGATAGAAACCAGTAGTTTCTATAACACGAGATACCGCACTAAAAAAGTACTACTTTTTAACTCATGATTTCTATGAGTAATAATTATTTTCTCTTTCTCTCTTTCAACTCTATCTTCTTCCTCCAATGAAAGTGCGGCACGAGCCCCTTAGAAACTGGTGGTTTCTCCTCAATGGCGATTTCATGGTTTCTTGGTGCATTGGGTCAAGAGAAGACCTGATTTCTTCATGAGGAAACCATTTATAGGATTTTTGCTCTATTTCTTCATTAATTATGTTGCCATATCAACGTTTTACCTACGTGACAAGTTATTTAACGAAGATAGATACCACCGTCGATATACCGTTGGGACTGCCGTTTATACAACATGATCACAGCATACATACATCCCGACAGCCACAATCGACCGAATCTCTTGAACGCGTCCTCCGTGTCAGTCGCTCACAAGTCACAAGTCACAGCTACAGCTACAGCTACTGACTAGTCAGGCAAGACGACACACTCAAAGCAGCTCAATTACTGCTCCAGCCAGGACTCCTCGTCTCCTCCCCTGCGCCAGCGGCGTCCCCTGGCCCCTGCTGTGTCTCATGGCGACATATAGCAGCTGAACCTCGATGCACGCGCCCATCCATCTGCACGCCGGACCGGAAGATCGAGCCGCAACCAGCGCTAGGATTCGGCAGAGGCAGGCCGGCATCGTACGTTCCTGTAGACAACAGGGAAGAAGGAGAAGAAGAAGACCAAGAGATGCGTAGCGGTGGCTGCGCGGTGCAGCAGGAGCTGGCCGGGGACGCGGCGGCCGTGATGCGGCAGGCGGTGAGCCTAGCGCGGCGCCGGGGCCACGCGCAGGTCACGCCGCTGCACGTCGCCAGCGCCGTGCTCTCGGACGCCGGGGGCCTCCTCCGCGCCGCCTGCCTCCGGTCGCGGGCGAGCTCCCACCCGCTCCAGTGCAAGGCGCTGGAGCTCTGCTTCAACGTCGCGCTCAACCGCCTCGCCACGGCGGGGGTCCTGCCGGCGGCCCCGCCGGCCATGTTCCAGTTCCACGCGGCTGCAGGGCACCGCGCGCCGGCGCTGTCCAACTCGCTCGCCGCCGCGTTCAAGCGCGCGCAGGCGAACCAGCGCCGGGGCGGCGGCTCGGCGTCCGACGCGGAGGTCCAGCACCATCAGCACGTCGCCGCCAAGGTCGAGCTCAAGCAGCTCGTCATCTCCATCCTCGACGACCCCAGCGTCAGCCGCGTATTGCGCGAGGCCGGCTTCGCGAGCGCCGAGGTCAAGGCCAACGTCGAGAAGGCCGTCTCGTCGTCGGAGCAGTCGTCGAACACGGCAAACAGCAGCAGCGCCTCCCCGAATACTAATACTAATAACCCCAAGGAGTCCAAAGCCAAGCAGGTCGGCGTCGTCGGCGACGCCGTGCGCGTACTGGACTGCATGGCGAGTGGGACGAACCGGTGCGTGGTGGTCGTCGGGGAGAGCGCCGCCGCCGCGGAGAGGGTGGTCAAGGCGGTGATGGACAAGGTGAGCAAGGGAGAGCTGCGGCGCCAGCACGAGCGCCTCAAGAACGCCCAGTTCGTGCCTTTCTCGGCCGCATCGTTCCAGCGCATGCCGAGGGAGGAGGTCGAGGCGAGGGCCGGCGACCTGTGCGCGCTCGTGCGCGAGTGCTGCGCCGCCGGCAAAGGCGTGGTGCTCGTGCTCGAGGACCTCGGCTACGCCTCGGAGGCCTGGACCGTCGCATCGGGGAAGAGAAGTGACTTCAGCTCGCGTGGCCTCGACTGCTACTGCCCTGTCGAGCACGCGGTCATGGAGTTGAGCAGCCTCGTGCGCGGCGGCGGCGGCGGCCGCGACAAGGGCATGTTCTGGCTGCTGGGGTTCAGAGCCGCCGCGTCCTACACGAGCTGCAGGTCGGGGCAGCCTTCCCTGGAGACCGTCTTGGGACTACACCCCGTCGTCGTGCCGGACGGCGGCCTCGCGTTGAGCCTCGGCGGCGACAGGTACGCCACAAGCTTGATCCTTCATCATCATCAGTGGTGTCGCATCGCATGCAGGCGTCAGTTTGACCACTTTATTTATTTATTTTCGGTTACTCATCATTCATCAACGTGTGTTCTTGATTTGTTCTTTCCAGTGAGGTCACACACTGCAGTGCCGGCACGGTCGTGGCGGCGGCGGCCGCGGCGAGCGTCCCCTCGTGGATTCACCGTTGCCAAGGTCCAGTTCGAATTGGATCGGAGCTCACGCTGAGCTTCTCCTCTCCGGTCTCTTCCCCCCACTGTGGCTTTACCCATGACGACACCAACAAGAGCTGCGCGCCATGGCATGATCTCATGGACCGGCGGCAACCGTTGTTGAACCGTCGGCACGATGGTGCGATGGCCGAACCATACGATCAGCTGTCGCTCGCAAACCCTAATTCAGGGTCCTCTAACTCGGTTTCTAATAAATCCAACTCATCGAATGGCACGACGACGGCTCGCCGCCGCCGTCCGAAGTTCACCGAGCTCACCGCAGAGAATCTCAAGATCCTGTGCAGCGCACTGGAGGCCCGCGTCCCGCGCCACAGAGATATAGCTCCGGGCATCGCCAGCGCCGTGCTCCAGCGCCGCTCCGGCGTGACGAGGACGACGCGGCCGACCCCGGCGACGTGGCTCCTCTTCCAAGGGAGGGACAGCGACGACAAGATGGCCATGGCTTGGGAGCTCGCCAGGCTTGTCTTTGGCTCCTACGCCGAGTTCACCTGCATCACCGCAGTAGCATCAAAGCACACCCCGGACCCGGATCACTCCTGTTCCAGCAGCCCCGGCGGTCACCACAGCAGCCTCAAGAGGCAGAGGTCGCCGGACAACGAGCACGGCGGCAGCATGCAGATGTTCTACGAGGCGATCCGCGAGAATCCTCACCGTGTCGTGCTGATCGACGGCATCGAGCACGACTCGGAGCTAGAAGCCGGCATCATGGATGCCATGGCGAGCGGAACCGTGAGGGGTTACGATGGTGGTGTGGTCAGCTTGGAGGACTCCATCGTAGTGTGCTGTGAAGTGTTCGAGTCGATGTCATCGCCTAGGGTTTCCTCCCCACGGCCTGTGAAGAAGCAAAGGATCACAAGTGACGTTGACAGCAAGGTGGAAGATGATGGCGCAGAGAAAGGAGTTGTGCCACGTTTCAGCTTGGATTTGAATGCCTGCGCCATTCACAGCGAAGGGGAGGACGGGAGTTCTTCGTATAATGCCATGGAGATCCTTAATGTTGTGGATGGTGTTTTCTTCTTCTAGTATTAACGAAGAAATAATTAATGGATTTAGTTTTGCTTCATTGGATGACACAATCTTTGCTGTTGTTCTGTTGTTTCGTTCTTGATTATATTCCTTTCAAGAAAACATATATAGGAAAACCGTGTTTCCTGTATATTATTGACGAGAAGCAAAACCAAGTCCAACTTTAGCCATAATTTTTCTATTAAAATATAGTTAGTTATAAGTCTAATAAACAAAGGAGATTATGAAAGTGTTATTCAAGATAAATGTAACCATTGCATATTTATATCTACGGACTAAATAACTTTTTTTTAAGAATTACACAGTATAACGTAGACGTCAACAACACGCACGGCTATTTGTGGTCAAAGACTCAAATTAATAAAGTTTCAAACATTCGACTAGATTTTTTTTAAGTGTCATATATTCATGAATAGAGGGAGTATTCCTATAATAATGATAATGTTATATGGTCAATTTAAACATTCACAAAAGATTTTACTGGTCATTGGTCAAGGTAAAAACTATCTTTTACTATACTCAACAAAGCAGCAGTTGCATTTGTCTCTATATATAGAAGCGATCTAATTAGATGTGGTTCGTTGACACAACGCAGTGACATACTGACATATTAATCCCATGCCCGTGCGTTGATGAGCTTGGTTTCTTTCCCCACTGCTTGAATTGAACCAGCGACAGCTAGTAATATATATCTTATTGAATTGTTAAGATTCTGTTGGAACATTTGTTGGACATAGTACTCAAAGTTGTACCCCCTCCGTTTAAAATTATAAGTCGTCCTAGCTTTTCTGGATACATATATAGTAAAAGCTATAAATCTAGACATAGCATATATCTAAATGCACTATAAAAAACTATGTATTTAGAAATGCCAGAATAACCTACAATTGAAAATAGAGGGCAGTATAAAAAGCATGAATTATCGTTCGATTTCTGGTGGACTTTGTTGAAATCCTTACCCACGTACTGACAAAATATTAAACCCATGCTTGTGCATTCATCGGCTAGGTTTCCTTATTACCCACAGCTTGTACAAATGATAGATGTACTTCTATAATTCATTCTGATTTTTTGTTGTTGTTCAGACAACGTGTAATTTTATTATTGTTTCAAAAAAATCATGAATTGTCATGCATTAGAAATATAGCAACTCTTATAGTAATATACTCTATGAATTGTCTTTCATGTTTCAGTTGGAACTTTAATTTGAGTATTTGTAACTCTCATAGTAATATACGCTATTTAATTTAAGAGGGGTTTCACTTAATGCATGAAAATCTCAAAGTTTTAATAACTGCAATGAGGTTGCTTGTATATAGTGGTTTAATTTTTTTTCTCTTGGACTCTCAGCAGTATAGCTAGATTCGTGTGAACACAAATGTTTTGGTATTTGTAGTGATCATTGCGTATTTTTTGGTATAGATTGTGTTGTCCAAGTAGTAGTAAGACTTCGGGTTTGTAGAAAGTAGGAGGCACTTTATATTACAAGGCAACGAGCGAGCTGCAATCTCTCATTCAGAGACGACCAAAAGGTACATGCTTTTAGTGTATGGTGATGCCATTTGAGAAAAAGAATAAAATAACGGTCCTCTTTTTCGTGCTTTAGATCTCCAAATCAACATTGCCATATACATCTCAAAGCACTGACTGGGGTGTGAAAAAGCTTAGGCAGGATGAAAGCAGCAAGCAAGAGATAAAAGACGATAAGCATGCATCTCCTCCCCCTGGTCATTAGGCCCTAAAGTTTGGTGCTTTAGAATCCTATAAAGATATTTAATCTCCTCTCAGTAGTCTCGCCCCAACATCTGATGATATGTAGATCACTAAAATACGCAAACCAGCTGTAAGTAGGGCACTTGTCGTTTGCTGCTTTTCAGAGATAAAAATTGACGATATGTGTTGAAATCTAAGAGCCTGTTCTCTGTGTGCGTCTCTTTCTCCCTATGAGGCCATGACTATATATTCTTCCCACAAGCTATGTAATCTCTGTATAGTTGATTGCGTGTATCTCGCTATGCTTTTGTGTTTTAATTTACATCTACCTTTTGCCCTATCTCAAAAGGGGAGAACCCCATACTACTTTCTTCTTAAAAGATGTATTGCTCGTGTCTTCCCCCTAGATGTATATACTTGCGTATAATGATTTTACAGATTTACATTCAGTTCTATTGTATGTATGTATATACACTTGAACCTGGTGTTGGGACATGGATATGTGAGTAGCGGAGGCTAGACCCCACTTTGGGCTACAGAAACTAACACCGACAGATCATGTATGTGATAATGTGCAGGAATCTCTAAAGGAACCTTCGCGCATGATCAACTGTGCGGCGAAGGCACCGGACATGGCGGTGAAGGCCCCCGGGCGCGGTCCGAAGTGGAGGTCTGAGAAACAAGTGCGGAGGCTCTAGCGGCTCGGACGGCAAGGCGGAGGCGGAGGCAGTTCGAGCGGAGGCTGGGCGGTCTCCGCCGATCTAAGTGAACCTCCATGGCGCTGTAGTCCTAGGCCAGAGATGGGCCATAGGCTAAGGTCCAAGAAGCAGAGGCGGTGCAAGAAGAGAGGCCGGGATTGCCCCCGGCAGTTAGTATAGGTGCTGGAATATTCCAGGAATGTACCTTAGCTGGCGCAGGGTAGAGACGTAAAAGGGTACGACAGCAAACAGTGCTCTATAAAAAGGAGAGCTAAACCCTAAGTAAGGGAGGTTAGTGAATTCATTTATGAAACCCTAATTGAGTGTGGGCCCACCTTTTCACTCCTCTTCACCTAGAGCCTCCGCCCGAGCGAAGGTCCTGCCACATCTAACCTGTCGGAAACCCAGTTTTCCAACATTGGCGCCCACCGTGTGTAGGTGAAGCAAAACCCACGATGACAAGAAAAATAGCAGCCTCCGCTAGGGCACCTCCGGAGCCTACCGAAAGGGGAAGGCTGAGGCGTAATGCCCGCATCACCTACACGACTACTACAGAAGAGCCAGACATATAAGAAGATGCAGCGTAGGATCAGCCCCTGGCGACTTAAGAGTAGCCAGTGCCAGATCCAACCCCAGAGCAAGTGCTTCAACAGCTCTAAGCCCAATTGCAGAGTACACAGCAAGAAAGAGATAGGTTGGTTGTAACCTTCACTGCAAGCCAAAGAGTAGTTCAGGCGTCACTTCAGGCAGCAGAGATCATGCAATAGTTGACAGTCCTGCATGCGGTGATACAAAGCATTCAACCCAGCCAGCCTCTTTCTAACACATCCAACCAACCCCACTCAGCAAATCAAAGCCAACCCAACCCTTCACCAAGTATGGCCGCCCAACAAGCCTTCGGCACTCCTTACACTTTACCACTAGTCCACAAAACTATAGACTCCAAATCCCCATTGTCCGAAGGAATCCAAAACTCACCTTGGCCTTTCTCCTACAAACCCATCACCCTACCCAAATTCAACGAAAGATCAGATCCACGCTGGTTCATCATGAGTTTCAAGGCAGCTATAGCCTCCGTAGGCCGGAATGACACTGTCTTGGCCAAGTCATTTGTTATTACAGCTGAAGGTGACGCATTGGCATGGTATTCTATGTTGAGGCCAAGTTCAGTGTATTCATGGGAAGATCTCCGTGACAAAATCATAGCCAACTTCAAAGGGTTCACCATGGAATCCCTGGCCCTAATGGACTTATTTTAGTGCAAGCAAAATCAAGGCGAGGCCCTGAGGGACTACTTTCAGAGGTTCATGCAACTCAAAGAGAAGGCACCAAATGTCCTAGAGGATGTGGCATTCGAAGCTGCAATCAAAGGTCTCCACATCGGAGCCTTCGCAGCTCATCTAGCTCGGGAGAAGCTAAGCACCATAGAAGAACTATACAGTGAGTTGGAGAAGTATTGCAGGTTAGATAACGACCTTCGCCGAAGGCTAGAAGAGTAGAACCAGAACAAGCAATATCTGGGGAGCGGCAGGAATGCTCAAAGGGGCAGCAGAAGCCAAAATCAGCCACAGTCAGCAAGGGCCAGATCAACAAGTATTCAATATAGAACAGCATGGAAGCAGCCAGCAAGGGCAGTAGGAGCCAAAGGTAGGCCTAAACTACATGCCCTAAAAGCAACATGAAGGAAGGAGGTACAGTCAAGGAAAGAAGTGGAACAAGAACCAGGAATAAAGGCAGTGAAGGCAGTATTGCTTCTTTCATGGAGAGAACAAAGGGCATATCACCAGGTATTGCCCAGATGCAAAGGAAACCCAAGAGAGAATAAAGAGTAGAGCAAATCCACAACCTCCGCCGCAACAACCCGCAAGAGAGGTAAACCACACCTTCGCGGCTACCCCTCATAGCCATACTACCCAATATACCTAAGCCTCAACTCCAATCAAATCCACCCATCCACCCTAGCAGCAACATACTACCCAAACTTCTTTCCCGCATGGCGACCAAGCACCCAACAACAAGGGCAAGCCAGCACCCAGCGCGCAGAATCCAACCTCACCTATATAAACCCAAGGCCTTCGCATATAACATTCATTAAGACAAACCAGCCAACTCAAACTCACAACAGACAGCTTGAAGCACTACCTCCGCCTCCACCCCCCACCACTGCTAGTCGCACCCAAAAATGAACCTAACCCAGAAAACTAGCTCAACCCGCACACACCCTTACCTACAATAGGTATGATACTGCTAATAGCCGAAGGCTCTTCAATGGAGTTCCAGACAAAGAAGCAGAAAAAGGATCACCTCAGACTTGTCAACAACATAGCAGTCCAGGGCCTAGTACGCTGCACTGATTGGTCGAAGACACCCATTACGTCCTCAGAGCAAGACCTAAAATTGGAAAGCTACCCCCATGCTGATGCCATAGTAATCAAGGTCAATATAACAGGCTGGGAGATTAACAGGATTCTTATAGACTCCGGAAGCTCTATAGATATCATTTTTGTCAATGCCTTCGACTAGATAAAGTTGAGCAGCAGCCAGTTGCAGCCTTTAGACTCCCCACTAATTGGTTTTGGAGGAAAGAAAATTGATGCTTTGGGAAAAATATCCATGCCGGTGTCCTTTGGAGGCTAGGAAAATGCAAGAACAAAATACGTGACCTTCGACATAGTAGACCTCTACTACCCATGCAATGCCATCTTCGGTAGAGGGTTCGCAAACAAGTTCAACGCAGCTATACATATGGGCTACTTATGTATGAAATGTCAGCCCTACACGGCACCATCATAGTTCACGACAGTCAGAAGGAGGCAAGAAACATAGAGAGAGACATCTACAAATCACAGCGCAACATCAACTCTGTCGAGTCAGCCAAGAGCAATGCACTGGAGCCTCCGAATATGCCAAAGGAGAAAACAGATCTCAAGGATCAAGAAGAGACAAAATCAGTCCCGTTGGAGAATGCAGTGCAAGATAGAAAAGTCACTATCGGAGGCAACCTTTCGAAAGAAGAAGAGGCAAAACTCATAGAAGCCTTAGCCAAAACAAAGATGTCTTCGCTTGGTCAGCCTCCGACTTGAAAGGAGTAAGCAAAGATATTATACAACACTCTCTTGACATCAACCCTAAAATGAAGCCAAGAAAGCAGCGACAAACAAAAATGTCAGAAGACAGAGTCTTAGCAACGAAGGCAGAGGTGCAGAGACTGTTAGATGCAAATGTCATTAGAGAAGTCAAGTACTCGGAGTGGCTAGCAAATGTAGTGCTGGTACCAAAGATAAATAGGAAAATAAGGTTGTGCATAGATTTCATAGACCTAAACAAAACTTGCAAGAAAGACCCATTTCTTCTACCAAGAATAGATACCTCCGTCGATAAGGCGGTGGGCTGCAAGCGCTTCTCACTCCTAGACTGTTGTTGGTATATTTAATGCACACAGATAAATCCACAAGCGCACAGATACCGCTGTAGCTTTGACTCAGATGTATTCCAAGTATCATATCCATAGGGAAACATGTGAGACTAACTATAGTCTAACTTAACAAGGGGTATTGACTAGGTTAAGGTTTAACTTAACTAGGAGTAGCAACAAGGCTAAGAATAAATAGGAGCATAAAGATGATAACTGAGGTTCTCTAATTCTAATCTTGGGTAAGCTATGCCTTTTACTATTCAACTAGGGACATTACTTAAGGAAAGACACCAACAGAGGATGCTTCCCGTAGTAACCGCATCCTACTTGCCCTACAAACGGGAGGTAGACGACAAAGGATCAATGATGCAATATAGTACGAGGCTATATAGTATTGATGTCACAACCGCAATCTACCACCGATCCAGAATACAGAGTGCATCCAAGATTAACCTAAGTCTAAGCACCACGCTTACACTTACGATTAACACTCTACTCCCCCTAGGAAGAGAATAAAGCACTCAAAAGAGAGTTGTGATCCTGATAAACAATATAAACAAAATACTTACTTGAATCAGAAGTTGATTACCAGAGAAATCTCACAGAAGCAAGCTCATGTAGAACTTGATCCGCCAAGGTACAAGCCATAGAGAGGGCACCGACAGGCCGGCATCTCCTCCAAAATCTTCCATTGCTCTCTATCTCACTATTTCTAATTATAAGACTAAATCCTATAGAGAACTAATCTTCTCTTGATAGCTGGCTCTGATCCTGATGAGGAGAATATGAATTAGGGTTTCAAGATGGCTCCAGAAAGGGTGGCAGGGGATGGTATATATAGCCTGGAGCGTCCAACATGAGCCCTTGGATCAAACCGACCTAAAGGACGGCTTACATGCAACCTAGGAGGTAGTGGAGAACCGACATTCGAAGGAGGGGCTGACATGTGGGCCCAGGGGGTTGGGCGGCCTATAGGTGGGGCCGGCTGGCTCCACTTGGTAGCCTCTGCCCCTCTGCTTCAACGTGGAGTCCTCGAGTCTTCTAGAGTCCGTTTCGCTGTGAATAAGCACGATTAAATCTATCATGTAGGTCCACATTGATGGTTTTCTAGATAAACCCTGTAGAAAATACAGATTCACCAAAACTCGTGGAAGTTATTAGTTTCAACCTCTATACCTATGTTTGGTGATGGAATTAAGTATAAATATAGGTTATGTTGACGGTTTATAATTGATGTTAGTGACCGTCAACAAGTTCCCCCAAGCTGAACATTTGCCAGTCCCTAAGCAAAGCTAAACTCAGCAATGGATCAGGAGTTACTACAATATTTTCACGCCTCAAAAGTACATATGCGTTCAAACAAAAATTCTCCTTCGAATTAGAATAAACTGATCTGACTTTCAAATGTACCCTTATTACCTTCAATCATGGGGCTTCTCAGCCTTCACTTGGGTCTTGAGCAATTGAAAGACAGAACGATCAAGTCAAGCACTAGTCTCAAGTTCCTTGTTCTACCATTATTCTGAAGTTTTTATAAGTTTTCAAAATAAAACTTAGAGAATCCATTGTATGACACTCTCTTAGGTCTCTCAATATATGTGGTATTTGTGGATCCTCACCAAGGCAATAAAGATGTTATGCCTTTTCTCTTCCTACTACTAGGGCTTATGTGGAGTTCATAGGTAGGGAAAAATCTAGAGCATACTTGCAATGCATATATTGTAAAGTCAAACAACAGATCCAAAGAGAGTTGAGTCATACAATCAAATCAAGATGTGTATGTGTGTGGATGTATGGTGGATGTATATGGTGGCTAACCTAATTCTACTTTGGTCCTTGAAAACTTATCTCTATTTTGAAACTTGGAAACATTTGCTAGATAATAGGGGCTATTTTATTCATCTCTTTCAGGCGGGCATCTGAGTACCCATTGTTTTAAATGTCGCGGACACTTGTCCATTTTTTCCAACTTTTTTATGAATAACTTTTGCATAGCCCCATGTCTGTTTTCTGCAACAAAACTTTGAGAGGGAGCAACAAGAACTTCGAGCATTTATTTGGTGGATGAAAAACCTATCAAGCATGTTTTGTGTTCACTCTCGGTGTAGGAGTAAAATATTTTTTGGTGGATCTAGATGGACGGCATGTTTTGTGTACTCCTAGTGTAGGAGTAGTAGGTATATATGGTGTGTACATGATCTTGATTTTAAGAGCATGACAAACCTCTCATAAGGTCAACAAAGCTTGACAAAACTCAATGCAAAAGCAAGCAACATATATGTGGAAGTTTTTCTAGCCTAAATAACATGTGTGGCTCTAGTGGGAATTCAAGCTTTGTCGTATAGGAACTCATCATGTAGTATTTTTGTGTTTTTTAAAAGATAATTGTCTAGAGCTTTAGTGTCACTTGGAATAAGATAAATAGCAGCTCAGACCTTCTTATATCATATTCGTCAATTACCTAGACTTAGATCAAGCATTCTCTACCCACGACTTTCAAGTTCAGAGTAAATCTTTATATCAAATCAGTCGTATCCAAAACTAGAGAGAATTTGAGGCTAAAAACTAGGTACTTGAAAGGAATTACAACAGAACAACTATTCATCATTTCCATTTAAGAGATTATTCTGAGTCCTCTTTATTTTATTCAACTCTTAAAAATAAATTAAAGCAAACTAGACACACTTTTTTTATTTTGTTTTCAATTTTACTAGATCACACATTATTACTATAACTATATATATATTTATTATATAGATAACTCTTTATTTTGTTTTTTAGTTATTCATCATTTTAATACTAAAAACTAAAACAAAGGGGAAAGAATACTTACCTGGATACATGAGGATGCTTGCCCCCAAGCTAGCTCTTTCGGTGAGGGTTCAGTGTTGTAAATCCTTCAGACCGGACTTCTCCTTGTGAAGTTCATTGATCAAGTTCCTTGGTTTGCTCTAAAGATGAGGATCATTGTGATGACGTCTCTAAAGGTGATGTCACCTTCTTCTACCAAAACCCGTCTTGGTTTTGAGTTTTGATTTTGGTTTAGCAGGTTCAGAACCTTTACTTGTAGAAATTGAGGAATCAATGACTCTCCCACACTTTGCTTGAAGTGTGTCCCTCTCATAAGACAAGGTAGAGATCAAGTGCATGGGCTCTGTTGGTGGGAAAACACCAACAGAACCAAAACTTTACTTATTCTTCTCCAACCTTAGGCACATTGAATAAGATAAAGTTCATGTTGTGTGTTTTGTTCATTTATATCATGGGTGATAAGACCAAAAGATTGAGTATGAATATAGCATTTAAGTTCATTTGGCAGAAAAGATTGAGTTGAATTGCTTAACACATGGAAGGATTGTCTATCTATGCATAATGTATTACTCTTTACATGATTATGACTATCATCTTCCAAAGATAATATGTGCACTTTTTAACTAATTTGGTTAAGATTATGAGCTCAAGAAAGTGGTGCTAGGAACAAGTTTAAAGAACTAAACGTGTTGAGTTAATCAGGTTGGATCAAATAAGTTATAACTCGAACATGTTTGTTTCTTATTTATTGCATACCAGAATCAAGGAAAACTTTTTAAGTAATGACCATTTATCTTTGGATGTTACCTTTGTCATTGGAGCATGATGACACGATGTGATGAAGGGTAGATGACTCATGATGGTCCTTCCTATTTGCTTGAAGTTTTTCTTGTTTGGCTAGCCTCGCAGTACGAGTTGTTCATGAGCTTCTTGTTTCCTAAATTGCACCCTTTCTTTCTCATCCTTTTGCCATGCCATTTTTTTACTCTTTGATCTTTTAACACCTTGTTAGACCTTCTGCCTCTTCATTGTTTTATGAATGCAAAGGATTAGTGGACAACACATACTCGAAGGAAAATACAATTTTGAAACACAGGTTGTCTGTCCAAAATTTGTAATTTTCCCTCCATGCTAATGAAAAGATAGTGTTAGAATTATTTTAGCATAGTTTTTGTTTATCATGTTCTATATAGGCATGACTCAAGGCAAAGGTAACTTCTAGCTAAAGACAAGGCGAATGATCTTTGATACTTATAGTTCTTTCATCCATGTTGAATGAGTTGTCTTCTTTGCGTAATGTTATTGGAGTTCATCATGTGTCTGGCTTCTTCTTCGATTTGAATTCATCTTGTGTCTTACCCAAATTGAATTGAGAGTTTTCTGCAGGGGTTAGTCCAATAAAATATCCAGTATCTGCTAAAGCAATTTTTAGTTTAATAACCAAACTGGACTTCATGTCTAATTTGATTAAGGAAGGCATTTTAACCTAAGCACCTTGCTTAATTTAAAAAATCTTTGGAAGTATGTCGAGTACTTCTAAACCAAAACTTACTATGGCAGACAAAGGTAACATGAAAGCACTAAGAAATTTACTCAAATGGAGATGAAGGAATACGATTGTTATTTAGCAAATTGAGCATGTCTTAAAGGTAGAGACAACCAAAATAATTTAGCAACATGGCAAGAGATGTTTTTTAGGGAAGTCTATCCCCTAGCTTGAATTTTGCAGAAAAATCAAGTTTGGATGAATGTACTTAAATGTTGTATAATAATTGGTTGGACATACCTTGCGTTGTCATCCTTCATTCTTTTTGCTTCAAACCTAGAATAGTTAGTAACCAAAAATACCCGTAGGAATATTTTCACAATTATATTTCTATTCTCATTTCACAAGGGCATCACAGCAAAAGGTGAAAGCTCGTGTTGTCTCCCGAAAGTGCTTGTTTTAGGATAGAAGCTCGTCCTTGGGAAACCTTCGAATTCTATTTTAAATTGGTGAAGTGGTTTCCCCTCCAACACCAACCTTTGTGTGCCTATCTCAAGATTCACACAATGAGATCTACAATATTTGTGATAAACATATGCATCTACAACCATCCTTTCAACAATTTTATGAATAGGAAGAATGAGGGGTTGAAGATCTCATGTGTGGCAATGTTGGAGAGACCAATTGCTTCAGGAGATTTCTCATGTGGGCATAGATTTGATGAGGTACTCAAGAAATAACTTCCATGCTCGTCGACGTCATCTTCCTGCTCTAAGGTTGTTTCTTCATGAATATCTGTCTCCATCATTCCATGCCTATGGCATTCATTGGTCATTAAGATTTCCCTTGGATTGGTGACTCTCGGGTTGATTTTATCTAAAGCCACGTCCATCCATTCAATGTAATGGCACATAAGTTCTTAATATCCTCCAGCCACTGATATTGCTCTTCTTGGTCTTCCTTGTGGCCTTTATGACTCCTATGCTTTGGGTGTCTTAGTGGATTTCTAGGATCATCATGAGTCTTAGAAGTAAGAGCGTAAGAGGGATCATTGGGGTCAAGAATGGGTTTAGAGATGTGTTCAGATGAGACATCTAATATGGGCATAGAAGGGGAGAGAATAGGAATGGCTTCTAGATAGCTTGGCTCTCCTTCTATGGTTTCACTAGACATGCCACCCTTGTGTTCTTCCCAATATCCTATATGGGAATAAGGACGCTTTCTAAGAGAACCCTTCTTGAGAGGATTTGAATTATATTCGCTCGAAGGTCTCTTGTGGAACTAAAAATTTAAGCTTTTCCTAAAATCAGCATAAAAAAGATCATCCTCACAAGAAATTTCAAAAGGTTGAATTTCTTCTTCCCTTGGAGAATTTTGGGGTATTGATGGTTCAGAATTGATAGCTAAATCTTGGGTTTGGAGTGGCTGTGATTTGGCTATCAAAACTTCTTCTTGATCGAGAGATGATTCCTTCTCTTCCTCGAGGAGCTCATTATGAATGCTAGCGAAGGGAGTCATTCCACTAATTCTATCAAGCACAAACCTTGTTTCACTAGCAGACAAATGAAGAAAAGCTCCTCTAGAGATTTGATCAAGGGTTTGCACAGAATCCTTGCTAAGACCCATATAAAAATATTGAAGGAGCATCGGGTCTAAAATAGCAAGGTTCGGGCCAGTGCTGATGAGACTATTAATACGTTCCCATGATGTGCCAAGAGATTCTTCTTCTAGTTGTCTAAAATTTAGAACCTCTTTCCGAAGGCTAACTACTTTAGAGATGGGAAAAAACGTAAACAAAATTTAAAGTATAACATTTCCCAATCTCCTTGCATACTTCCTACGGTTTGACTATACCATTGTTTAGCTCTTTTCGTCAAAGAGAACGGAAATAACTTCCATCTTAAGGTCTTGTCAGACATGCCAGCGATACGCAAGCATGCACAGATCTATTCAAACTCTTATAGGTGTGAGTATGGGTTTTCATTGCCTTCTCCCGAGAAGGATTGTTCCTGAATCAATTTTATAAAACAAGGGCACAGCTCATAGCCAGGTGCTAGGATTGGCTCTGAAGATTTCAGTGGCTTTAGGCTTGCGCTCGTGGGTTTAGTATATTGGTAGATAAGAGTGGAATCCATAGTAAAAAGAAAAAAAAAGAAAGAATAAAAGATAAAATGTCAAGCTAGGCTCGGAGTTAATTCAGCAACCGTTTCCCTAGCAACGGTGGTAGAAAGCTTGTTGATATATTTAACGTACACAGATAAATCCGCAAACGCACGGAAACCACTGTAGCTTTCACCCGGAAGTATTCCAAGTATCGTATCCATAGGGAAACATGTGAGACTAACTACAGTCTAACTTAACAAGGGGTAGCGACTAGGTTAAGGTTTAACTTAACTAGGAGTAGCAACAAGGCTAAGGATAAATAGGAGCATAGAGAGGATAACTAAGGTTCTCTAATTCTAATATTGGGTAAGCTATGCCTTTTACTATTCAACTAGGGACATTACTTAAGGAAAGACACCAGTAGAGGATGCTTCCTGTAGTAACCACGCCCTACTTGCCCTACAAATAGGAGGTGGACGACAAATGATCAACGATGCAATATAGTATGAGGCTATATAGTACTAATGTCACAACCGCGATCTACCACTAATCTGGAATGTAGGGTGCATCCATGATTAACCTAAGTCTAAGCACCACGCTTACACTTACGATTAACACTCTACTCCCCCTAGGAAGAGAATAAAGCACTCAAAAGAGAGTCATGATCCTGATGAACAATATAAACAAAATACTTACTTGAATAAGAAGTTGATTACCAGAGAAATCTCATAAGCAAGCTCAAGTAGAACTTGATTCTGCCAAGGTACAAGACGTAGAGAGAGTACCGACAGGATGACATCTCCTCTAAACTCTTCCCTCACTCTCTATCTCACTATTTCTAATTATAAGTCTAAATCCTATATAGTATTAATCTTCTCTTGATAGTTGGCTTTGATCCTGATGAGGAGAATATGAATTAGGGTTTCAAAATGGCAACAAGAAGGGTGGCAGTATATATAGCCTAGAGCGTCCAACGTGAGCCCTTGGATCAAACTGACTTAAAGGACGGCGTAGATACAACCTAGGAGGCGGTGGAGAACCGATATTCAAAGAAGGGGCTGACATGTGGGCCTAGGGGGTTAGGCGGCCTGCAGGGGGGGCTTGTTGGCCCCACTTGGTAGCCTCTGCCCCTCTGCTTCATTGTGGAGTCCTCTTGAGTCTTCTAGAGTCATTTACTGTGGATAAGCGCGATTAAATCTAACATCTAGGTTCACCTTGATGGTTTTCTGGATAGACCCTATAGAAAATACAAATTCACTGAAACTCATGGAATTTATTAGTTTCAACCCCTATACCTATGTTTGGTGATAGAATTAAGTATAAATATAGGTTATGTCGAAGATTTATAATTGATGTTAGTGACCGTCAACAACTGTTTATCAAGATATCACTAGATCTGACTCAATAAGAAAGATGAGGAAAAGACAAGCTTCACTACTCCTTTTGGAACATATTGTTACGTAAGAATGCCTAAAGGGCTCAAGAACGTGGGTTCAACCTCTGCTAGAATTACCAAGGTAGTTCTCGGTCCTTAGTTGCAAAAACATCATAGCCTATGTCAATGGCATTGTAGTAATGAGCAAGAATGAGGAAGATCACTTTGCACATCTAAAGGAAACCTTCGCCAACCTTAGGGCAGCGGGCCTCAAACTGAATCCAGAAAAGTGTGTCTTTGGCATAAGCCGAGGCAAAATGCTCGGGTATATTATAGGACCCAAAGGCATAAGAGCAAATCTAGAAAAGACAAAGATCATAATCTCAATGGTAGAACCATCAACCGAAAAAGATGTTCAGAAGCTTATAGGAAGGATAGCAGCACTAAACGGATTCATCTCAAAGTCGATAGAGCACAATCTCCCATTCTTCAAGTCTCTAAGAGGCAAAGACAAGGTGGAATGGGGGCCAGAGCAGTCGAAAGCCTTCAAGCAGCTCAAAAGTTACATGGCCTCCAAGTTCTTGGTCATAATGCCAGATTCTGAGGCACCACTACTGTTATACATCGTAGCCTTCGACCATGCAGTTAGTGGAATACTTGTCCAAGAAAAGAAGAAGAATTGAAGGTTGTTGATGGTAGTTAACAACAATTATAAACAGTCAATATAACATGCATAAGAGCATAAATATAATCACCAATGAAGGTCTAGGGGTTTAAACTAATAAATTCTACGAGTTTTGGTGAATCTATATTTTCTACAGGGGTTATCCAGAAAACCATCAAGGTGGACCTAGATGTTAGACTTAATGGCACTTATCCATAGTGAAAACAATCCTAGAAGGTTCTAGAAGACTCGAGAGGACTAGCCGGCCCCATCTGCAGCTGGCTGGCCCCTGGGGCCCACATGTCAGCCCTCCATTGCTATGTCGGTTCTCCACCGCCTCCTAGATTGCATCTACACCGTTTATTCAAGTCGGTTTGATGTGAGGGCTCAGGATTGATGCTCCGGGGTATATATACCAGCCCCTACCCCCTCCCTCAGGAATTCCATTCAACAGAAGACAGAAACCCTAATCATCCTTAGAGCTCCACCATATTCTAGGGTATAGCTAGTTAGGCTAGGTCTGGAGGGAGGCAAGCAGATCTCGCTTTGATTCCTGATCATGTCAAGAGCGTGGTTTATTATAATGTTTGTACCCCCTCTCTTTTATACCTCGACCTTGACCAACATGCTAGCATGCCTGCTCCAGCAAGGACTTCCTGAAACCGGTGGCGTCGTGGTCCATGAGTAGGCCCCCTAGCTTGGTGTGGCCCAGGTAGTACCCCTTATGGCGCCAGATCTAGCATCCCTCTTGAGATCCGATGGTTCCACTGCCTCTTCGATCGTTTGGGGGCAGATTTGGCTATCACTCACCGGCTCAAGCTTCTTCATGCATGCGGGTGTCTAACTCCATGGAGCTAACCTATGCAGGTGCACTAACGGTGGCAATGATGGGTAGGTTGGGGACGACGTCACCTGGTGGGGAGCTATCGCATAGCTCAGGGCACGGCTACCATAGTTCTCTAAGGTGTTCTCGGGTGTGGGAGTTGGGCGTCTGGCTCTGTTCACGCTCTCCCGATGGCCTTGTGGCCATCTACCTTGGAGGATGCCCTTGGATGCATGGGGTTCTGGATGAAAGCTCAGCCTGGTTTTTGGCTAGGTTGACGACGGTGATGCCATGGGCGCCACATACACTACTACAGATTGATATTTCACTATTGTCACTTTCACTGCCATAATGATAGAAGTGACGGTGTCATACTTCCACCGCCGGTTGGACCAATAGGGAGGCCTCATAGGAAAGAAAATTGGCCATTACAACTTCTGCCACCCACTGGTCAACAATAGATGCGGCAGTCGTATTTTCTCTGTTGCATGAAAAGCCAAGCCGACTAGGATAGGTGTTATGGCCGCTGGCCCTACATGATCTTTTGGTGTACCGGTGGTAATAAATTCAGCATGAGTGATTTCCCCATTTTTCAACTACCCATGACACAGTTACATCACCATTACTTCCACTTCTCCATCTTTAAGGTTGGCCACCTCCCGTATGGCCAGCGCATTGTTCCTCTCGCAATTTGTGTGAACCATTGCATGACTCGCGCCGCACCGCCGCCAGATCCAAAGGCAAGGGTATGCTTTCGCACTTCACTGATGGATCTTTGTCGAATTATTTTCCTCTTTAGATCTCATTAGTAAGGAATGGATCTTTGTCACAGGCTCTTTGAAATGGAGGTAGCCCCCAACTAGAGGAACACAGTGGCCAGCCTCATAGATGATCTCCTTCTCGACATTCTCCACCACCTCTCGTCCCGCTCCTTGTGCTCCTGCAAATGTGTTTGTCGCTCCTAGAAGCGTCTCATCTCTGACAACCGTCAGGTGCTACCCTAGACTGTGGTCGGCTTCTTCTATGACACTAAGAACAACAAGCAAAACTTCACCAGCATCACTAGTGAACGCCCCCCCCCCACCGACTTGTCCTTCTTGCCCTTCCTCAAGGACAATGTAGTTGTCTTAGATTGCTGCAATGGCTTCATCCTATGCTAGTGCCTTAGGGCTGCTGGATACCGCTATGCCATCTACAATCCAATAAGCCAGAAGTTTAATATACTACCGTCTAGCACCCATGATGTTAGCCATTCTATTGGTGAGGCCCGCTTGGGGTTCAATCAGACAACCTCCTTGCACTTCCATGTGATTGAATATGTGGATGTTGACAGTTTGTGCGTAGGTGTGGAGATCTACTCATCTGAACTGTAGCATGGATCTATAAGGAATCTAAATGGGGCAAGGAGACTGATGTGACATTTTCAAGATCACAAAGTATGTTTCTCAATGGTTGTCTGCACATTATGGGGGACTCCAAGGGGTACTCTAAGATACTTGTTGTGGATATGGAGGAAAACACATGGAGGAAAATTAATAGGCCTAGTGGTCTTCAACACTCTATGCATCAAGCTCAAGGTCACTTGTATGTATGTACTATTGGTGGTCCTAATTATTCCAAGCTTTCAATCTGGATCCTTGAAGACTATGGTACTAATAATTGGACATTGAAGCATCCGATCAGCACACGAATCCTGTTTGGAAGGATTAATATTAAATTTGATTTCATGGATTGTGTTGATGACTACATAGTGATTACAGTTCACCTAGAATGAAATTTGATTTTCTTTGCTAGGGAGAATAGAACAATCATCGCATATGATATGGACCGTATAAAAGTTCATGTCATCCCTACCCGGGTATTTTGGTATGGTATTTGTAGCATTAAAAAAGAGTTCATCTATAGACCATACTATCTTCCTTATGTTCCATTGTTCTTGGATTCATTAGTAGAGCCATAAATAAAGCTACATTTGATGTATCTCTCTGTCATGCATTTTAAATAGACCAATGTTGTTTGCTTATCTATGGACAATGATGGATGTAATCATTATTTGAACTAAATTAGTATGCCTTCTTTGTTTTGTTTGCAAATTGAATTATTTATTTGGTGCACACATGCGTTACGGTGGTGTTACAATAACATTTCAACACCAATGGCTCATCTGCTTGGCTTTTAATAGAGGGACGTGGTCACATGTACTATCTTCTACATGGCTTTTAATTTAATTCCTCACAAAAACATATATAACATGAGACTTGATTGGATGAACTCTGTTATGCGATGAATCTAAAATTAGACATCAATTCTCGGTGGTGTGACAGCTCACGTCGTCGTTTCATACGGTGATTCAGCGTTAGTAGCGCGAAGAGTACTGTACTAGAACACTTATATTGAATTATGGAGTAGTTTCCTATTCACTCGTTGTTTCAAAACCTAACTAATTCACTATCGCATGTAAAGAGTGAATTAGTTTCCTATTCCAATTGCCTTTTCAAACAAAATAATTTCACAACAAAGCCTACAGTCCTCGCTGCAAAATAGAGTCATTACTTCCCATCCTTTTGGAACACCACAGTCGTCACCTATGCATGGAAGATCATCGCGTACCTATGCCAGCAGTGGAGGCGGTCACTTGTTGCACCACCACATCGTTTCGTGGATCACTTTCACAACCGCCTTGCGGCATAGTCGACACCCCTTGTTGGTTAGACACCTACTCATTGGTCTACCACTGTCTGCCATGATTCTTCCTCACCCTCAACCCATCTTATGTACCCCCTCGTAGTGTTGTCTTCATCGGCATCGCCATTGTGCCTATAGAGGAATATGACGACCAGATAAGCCACCACATTGTGCCCGCCATCGGTGGCGTGGGTGAGATAGTCGAGGCATGGCCGGGGACTATGGTTTTTCATGAATACGGTTTGTATCTCGGTAAGCAAGCAAGCCTCTAGGTTGTTGACTTGGGTTAGCCTAGCAAGGAGGGCGAAGTATTTGACAAGGTCATTCAACGACCACGCCCCACGTCTGCACTGATCCACTACCACGCGTCGATCGATGACAGGGTCACCGCAAATGCCGCACATGGATGAGCACGTTGCCCATGGGCTATAGAGGTCGTCCATGTGCTGCTCCAAGATTGCAGCAAGGTGGCTGGCGATCTCAATTTGCACCTAGACAGGGAGAGCCATCTGCGACATGGTGTGCCACCTCGCCGCCATGATTGCCGGTGTGGATGGAGGTATGGCATGTGGATGACGCGACGTACGTTGATTGAGGAAGAGCTTTTTGGGGGGAATTTGATTGAGGTGGAGTTATTGTGACGAACTTGTTTCTCGGTTATTTAAAGAGTATCATCTGGCCACATAGTGCACTGTGCCACTTGATCTTGGACGTTGGACGTGATCTCGACGGCGTAGCCCACAACATCGCTGTTGGGTACTGTTGATGGTAGTTAACAACCATTATAAACTGTTAATATAACATAGATAAGGGCATAAATATAATCACCAATGAAGATCTAGGGGGTTTAAACTAACAAATTCCATGAGTTTCGGTGAATCTGTATTTTGTGCAAGGTTTATCCAGAAAATCGTCAAGGTGGACCTACATGTTAGAATTAATCGTGCTTATCTGTAGCAAAACAGACACCAGAAGACTCTAGAAGACTCAAGAGGACTCTGTGCCAAGGCAGAGAGGCAGAGGCTACCAAGTGAGGCTGGCTGGCCCCATCTGTAGGCCACCCGACCCCCTTGGCCCACATGTCAGCCCCTCCTTCGAATGTTGGTTCTCCACTGCCTGCTAGGTTGTATCTATGCCGTCCTTTAAGTCGGTTTGATCCAAGGGCTCACGTTGGATGCTTTGGGCTATATATATACTAGCCTCTGCCACCCCCAGGCAGATAACCCTAGTCATCAAGTCATTTGAGAAGACATAAACCCTAATCATCCTTAGAGCTCCACTATATTCTAGGGCATAGCTAGTTAGGCTAGGTCTAGAGGGAGGCCAGCAGGCTTCGCTTGGATTCCCGATCTTGTCAAGAGCGTGGTTTGGTATAGTCTTTGTACCCCCTCTCTTTTGTACCTATATTATTTTTATATGCTAGTTACAATTATTATGACAATATTAGTATTCATTTTATTCATGTTCTTTGTTATAATGTTCAATATTTACTTTGATTATATACTTAGTATAGCTCGTTTATCATTATGTTTATGCATAAGTTCATAAAGCGCTCACTCTAAAGTACACAGGGTGGGTGGTCAACATTGTGTAAGCGTGGTGCTTATACGTTGTTTACCTGTGGATACACCCTATATTATGGGTCATGTGGTAGATCGCGGATGTAACACTCCTGATGAGTCCTTTGTAGTCTACTCCCTAAATATAGGTGCAAGTAGGGTCCGGTTACGAAGGAAGAACAAGCTCTGTTCTTAGTCTTCCTTAGTAATATCCCTTATGTGTAGATATAAAAGATAGCCTTAGCCATGACTACTAGGTATAATTGCACTAATCAATGTATGATTTGACTTGTAATTAAAAATGACTTAGGAATTATTCCTCTAAGATTCTACCTAACCATGCTAATGCCATAGAAAGGAGTACTCTGAGTGATTTATCATTATTGATGATCAATACTTATCATATATATATCTTATCCTATGACTTACCCCTGTTA
This sequence comes from Miscanthus floridulus, assembly GCF_019320115.1. Lineage (NCBI taxonomy): Eukaryota > Viridiplantae > Streptophyta > Magnoliopsida > Poales > Poaceae > Miscanthus > Miscanthus floridulus. Next base: position 21,224,426 of record NC_089593.1, on the reverse strand, counting down.
TGAGTAGAATATTGGTTATGGTTTATTTCTCCATCAATAGTATAAGTTATCAATATATGTCCATGCTAGACCTTCCCTATGGTAAAAATATAAATAATGATACCTAGAATACTCCCGGGTGAAGTGCTACAATGGTATAATTATCTATGCGCTTGCATATTCCTTTTCATTCATATATTTATATATTCTTCCTAGTCACATAAATTAATAAAGAACTACTTAGTATTATTCTAGTAGTAATGCTATGTAGTACCAACAAGCATCTCTAGCATCATCACTAGGGATGACAACCTAGTAAAGTAATGTTAGGAGATATAGGTTTCTAATAGGTGGCTACTAAACAAGTGACAAGTTAATAAATTCCAATAAGCATTTCTGGCGCCGATGCTAAGGACTAGAATCAACTCTGTTCTTAGTAGCAACACTAAGGAATGTCAACAAGCATTATTGGCGTTGTTGCCTAGGACTAGAATCAACTCTGTTCTTAGTAGCGATGCTACGGAATGTCAAAAGGTACGGCATGTTCTTACGTGTGAATTGCACTCCTAATTGATGACCATTGTGGCAGTTGCTTTTCTAATGTTTTTAATGCTTTAGGTACACTGTCAGGCCAAGCGATGTGAAATACGTGCCTTGGGAACTCGATACTGCCATGCGAATGGTCGCCATTGAATGGACGCGTTGGGTACACTACGAGGTGAGGCGACGGGAAATATGCGCCAAGAGAAGTCGACATTGCCATGCAAATCATCGCCATTGCTTCGTATAATAAGGGGGTGCAGTGTGTTGCTTTCTCCACTCTAAACTTGCAAAATTTTGCTGTTGATCTTTCTCTTTCTTTCTTCCACTTCCTCCGCAAGCATGGCAGGCCACAGTGACTCCGAGAGCGAAAACTCATATTCAGACGATGCTGAATTCGAAGAGAAGGATAGCGAGATCCTACTCAGCCTCTCCAATGGAGGCATAAGGTTTCGTGGTCGTGGCGAGGGCACCTTTGTGTGTCCTTTTTGTCGTGGCAAGAAAGTGCCATCATGTAGTCTTCGCAAATTGGTGCAGCACACCAATGGGAAGTCTCGCAGAGGTGAGGGGATCTCTAGGCTAGAGCATAGTGCTTTGTCCAAGTATATCCTGAGCAACGGTGCCATGGCCCGCGACCGCAAGCTTGGTGGAGTTGGGGACTGCGGCGGCAATCAGGCGGTGAAGGCTCATAGGGACAAGCGCCACATGGCCAATAGAGCCGACAAGGAAGCACGCATGGAGAAGGTACTGAAGAAATAATAACTCTATGTGATGATGTTTTTTGTGATCAACCTTCTTTCAATTTTTAAGTTACTACGTAGTTCCTGTCACCAATTGAAACTAACTATATTTTAATTAACACAGTGGACTGAGCGCCGCATGGGAAAGGGCCCCTACTACAAGCCTGGCAGAAGGCCCCATGGAGGGTCATCTGCATCCCATTGAACTAGTCTTGTAGTAGGATTTTTATTTTTATGTACTGAATTTTTAGCGTAGAATACATATGTTTTATTTACATGAAATATGAAATGTTCTTAACTTATGTATTTTTTGGGATCTTCCATATCTTTGTTGTGATGTTTATTTTGTGTGATGGGGAAGCGGTCTTCTACGACCGGTAGTGTGATGGTAGCCCCCGAGCACCTTAGATTTCATGACCGTATGTCACCTCCATCGTTAGGTGATATTCATAACACGCAACCACCACCGCTGGTAGCCTTCACTGCCCCTACCAGACGGTCAAGATGGCACCGCTATCGTCAATTTCCAAGACCGCCCAAGTCTCCTGCGCGTATTTACAAAGTTTCACTCAAATTTGCATTCCCATGCCTCCTACTTTAGCTTACAAAGACTGCTTCCCCACCATGTCTGCCTCCTCCTCAGTGCTACTATTCCCCATCACCGCCACTCACCATCGACAATCTAGTGCTCCATGCCACAGCACCGGTACGCCTCACCGACCCGCACAGATCCACCAGTGACCAAGGTGGTACTCAATGTGCCCGCTCAAGCTCACTGCTGCAAGATCCAAATGCAAGGGTAATCCTTTTACAGTTCCCTTATCCATGTTTCTTGGATTTTTATTCCACTCTTCACTAATGTAAGTAGGAAGCTAGCTTCCATCTGATTAATGTGTGTCTACCACTCTAAAAGGTCCTTGTTTGGTTTTGGTAATTGAGTGACAACCTTAGGTGTACTAATATGTGTTTGAGTGAGATACACACATAATTAGTCCACAAGTACATCATGTGTGAGCAACCTATGCCATTGAGGTGAAATGGCTTAGATATGTTGCAAGGCTCACACATGTGATGAAGGAGCTCATTGCATATGAGACATGACATTGAGTCATGTGACTAAGGTAGAGAAGATCAAGACAAGACTTGGCTTGATGGACCGGTTGCAAGCATGAAGGGCAAGTTGGAGGCTTTGGAGCGATGGACCCCATGGTGGTGAAGCTTGAGCAAGACTTGGCGTCGATGGATGAAGGCAACGGTGAAAAGCAAGTGAGGTCAAGATCGATGAACCAATACGGTCATGTGATGATATGAAATGGATTGATTTGGTGATTTGTTGGTGCATGTGTTGCATCAACGATGGAGGAGTTGGAATGGAATGTGCAAGGCAAAGGTATATTTGTAGGGCATTTCATTTCATCGGTCAAAGGTTGTGTAGAGAAGTGCATGACCAGGTTTAGGATAGATGGACATACTATTAAGAGGAGCAAACTTGTTTGCATATCAGTCATCTAGTGCCACTTGAGCGATCTAACTTTGCATATGTGTTAGGATCGAGTGACGTTGAGAAAAGAGTGTTAATCCTTTGGAAAAATGATTGTGAAAAGCTAACACACGAGCACAAGGTGGTGATCACTTGGTGGTGTTAGCACATTTACAAAGGAGAAGTCATAAGGTGAAGAAAGGAGGCAAAACTAGGCTTGGGGTGCTACCCTAGGGGCACCACCACCCCCTATCCGGTGCACCGCCACCCTAGTGGTGGTGACCGGCTGGTCGAGGCCGAGAGCAGGGGTTGGAGCTAGCACCACCGTACCTTGTTCGGTGGCACCGCCACCCCTAGGGCGGTGCCCACCTAGACTTGGTTTCGAGTAGCAGAAAGGCTATCACTGGACGTGACGGTGTACATCGCCATGTGCAGGGCGGTGCACCACTAGGTGTTGTCTGGTGGCACCGCCACTTTTTTTCTCAAGGGTGGTGAGTTCGGTGCTGAGGTGAGGGGGTCACCACCATGGTGATAGCGGTGCACCGCCTTATTTTTTTAGAGAGAAGAGTTTTCGGGGTGTTGGCCGGGGTGGCACCACGACCCCCTGTCCAGTGCCCATGACCAGTCAACCTAGCCATTATGTGACTATTGAAGGGGCACCACCACCCCAAAGGCGGTGCCACCACCGCCATGTCTGGTGCCCTCGCAGAAAAGGGATCTTAGCTCCAACGGCTCTATTTGGCTTCGGGGCTATAAATAGAGGTGGATCTCAGGCATTTGGCTAGTTGAGCACCCTTGGGACTAATTGTCCATGCTTGGAGAGTGCTTGGGAGCCCTCTAACTCACTTGTGCTTGATAGTGATCATCTGATCGAGTGAGTGAGCGATTCTAGTGCGATTGCATAATGAGATTGCATCGAGTGGCACTAGGTGATTGAGTTGCAAGCCGGTGGTGCTTGTTACTCTTGGAGGTTGCCACCTCCTAGATGGCTTGGTGGTGGTCTTTGTCAAAGCATGCAAAGAAGATTGTGTGGTGCTCTGGAGAAGTGATTGTGAGGGGGATTGTGCTCATCCCGCGGGAGCCGCGAAGAGCAACTCTAGTAGAGCGAGACGCGAAGGGTGACAAGTGGTTCAGCCAGATCAAGTGCTAGAGCTTGTGGTAAGCACTCCACGTGGGAGAGTGTGACTTACGGGTCACCACTAGCAAGAGGACTAGCGGCAACCTTGGAGCTTGTCTCAACGGAGACTAGCATGTTGGCAAGCACATGAACCTCAGGATAAAATCACCATGTCATCATTATCTTCCCATTGGTTTGCAATTCGCTTACACAAGCTTGTAATTACTTTCACATTCATTGTGCTTGTGTAGTTGCTCTTGTAATTAGTTAGCTTGTGTAGCTTGCTAATTACCTTCTTGCCTATGTAGCATAGAAGTAGCTCCCTTGCGTGACTAATTCGGTTTGAGTGACCTTGTTAGTCACATTGCTTAGTTTGTGTAGCTAAGTGTTTTGTGCTCTATAATTTGGCTTGTGTAGCCTTATTATTGAGCATTACTACTGAGCTTAAGTGGCTTTGTGCTTTTGCTTACTAGCATGTGTAGGAGCTCTCCGATTGCTTGAGTACTAGCGGCATAGGTTTGTGTGACATTACTCCTAGAATTGGTTAGGTAAGCTCTAGCTAGCCTGGCACCTTTGATGCCTAATTAGGATCTTTATAAGGTGCTTGTGAACTTAGATAGAGAGTTGTAGTCTTGGCTAGACCGTTAGTTTAAATTCCACATTTATCTCGGTTAGCCGACGCATTTATTTTTAGAAAGGACTATTCATGCCCCCCTCTAGTCCGCCATCTTGACCCTGCACACTCCAGCAGATCCTTGTCAAGATGTAGGAGGTCCCCAACAAGATGAGGGGAGTGGACATCCTCACAGACCATGTCTTTGTCCTCATCCTCTGTTGCCTCACCGTCCGCTCCTTGTGCAGCTGCAAGTGTGCCTACCGCTCTAGGAACCACCTCATCTCGGACGTCGAGTACCGAAAGGAGCTACCCTAGATTATTGTTGGATTCTTCTATCGCACTTGGAAAGGCAAATGCCACTTCACCAGCATCACTAGTGAACACCCCTCCTTGTCCTTCTTGCCCTTCCCCATTCATGATGTTGTCGTCTTAGATTCCTGCAGCGGCCTCATCCTCTACTGGTGTTTTGGGTGTTGCTATGTTGTCTGCAATCCGGCGACTAACAAAAGGTTGCTACTATCAGATAACCTCCGTTCTTGTGGCGAGGCTCGCTTGGGGTTCAATCCGACAGTCTTCTCGCACTTCCATGTGTTTGAATATGGGAAGATGAGGGAGGGTGAGTTCGTAGGTGTGAGCATCTACTCATCTAAGAGTGAAGCTTGGGTCTTTAAAGAGTCTGAATGGGATGATGGTATTATAGTATCCAGATATGCGAGAAGTGTGTTTCTTAATGGTTTTATGCACTAGATCGAGTTCTCCTAGATCGTTGTTGTTGATATGGACGGAAAGACATGGACGAAAATACAGAAGCCACGTGGTGATGCAATCTCCATCCATGAAGCCTAGGGTCAGTTGTGTTTATGTACTAATGATATTTACACTATGACTCAGCTTTTAATCTGGATCCTTGAAGACTATGGTAGTAATAGATGGACATTGAAGCATATGGTGACCACGCTGGAGATGTTTGGATAGAACAATATTGAATTTGGTTACGAGGTTTGTGATGCGGAGTACACAGTGATTGCAGTTCACCTTAAATGGAATTTAATTTTCCTTGTTGAGGAGGACAGAACACTGCTTGCATATGACATGAACCACAAAAAGTTCATGTCCTCCCTACACTGGTCATCTGTTGTCCTGGACCTACCTGGAGTCTATGTATCAATGGACCTCACTATTTTCCTTATGTTCCCTTGTTCATGTAGTCATTAGCAGAGCTGTAAAGGTGCATTTGTTGTATTTTGTTTGTTCAGGTAGGTAGTTGTTTTGATTCTATATATAGGCCAATTTGGGCTTGGTAACTAAAGGAATGGTGTGTTCAATATCATTAATTATGTTGCTTTCTACAGGTTGAGTTTGAGTGCTTTTGAATAATTTTCATGCATTGGCTAAGGGAGAAAGAAGAGGGATTCCATGGTGCATTGGCTACCAATCCGAAGGATGCACTAATTATATTCATTGTTGCCTAGCAAGCAGGAGTGCCGTATGGGAGGAGCATAGCTATGGTTTATGTAAGTTTGTAGAGATCAGTACCTTTAGTTTGCAATCTATGTACCACTTATGTTAGGACATAAGTTGAGAAAGATATTATGGTAAGCGTCCATTGTTATTATAAGAACATGGCTTATAGATGCAATGATTATATCTGTATGCTTTGTGTTCAGTAAGCTATTAAGGGTTGTTTATTGTTTTGTTATCACCACCGCCGTTAGTGGTGCAAATGTCCAGCGCCATCGCTATACGTATTATACGGCAGGGATACAAGTGTATCACCATTGAATCGTTTAGTAACCCGACACCGACTAAACAATCATCAAAGCAGATCGTGGTGCAAGGCGACAGTGACCATGACCTTTGTACTAATGGTTCATATGCTGAAGCGACGGTGATGTTTACCTCTACAGACGTCTCAGACGTCGAAGCGATAGCGAACCTACACCGTAGACAATCGGGTCAAAGTACAAGGCGATGGTCCCGTGACCACTACACAGGCAGTTGACGTGCCCACACGATGGTGATGATAGCCTCCACAAAGGTGGATCATTTGCCAATGTGGTGGTGTTAGTGTATACCAACACAAACGGGTCACACTACAAGAAATCCTTCTTTTTATGACAAAACTCCTCATGACGAGGACTGATTTCATCATATAATGTTACATTTTGTGACGAAATTTTTCCTATCGCCACAAACTCACGAGGTTCAGAACTATTTATGATGACATTGAACTTTGTGTCATAGAAAGGTATAAATTTTCGTCACAAATTGTCATTCACTAGCTGCCGGTTGACGGTTTCTTTTTGTGACGCTAGTACCTATCTTTATGTGACGGTTTTCTGGCGTCACCTTATTTTTTCCCAAATAAAAGACGCGCTCCAACGGCAATATACCCCTACAGGTGGACCCTACCCATTTTTGTGTTGACTAGTTTCAGTCGTCCCCTCTCCCATCTCCCCGACCTGGACTGAAGCAGGCGGCGGTGGTGGATATCCGGCGGCGGCCCCTAGTTGGAGCAGAGGGCGGCGAGCGGAGGGTGGGTCATGGCATCTGGGCGAGCCTGGCCAGCATCGAGAGGGCTCAGGGTGGAGACAGCTTCACCTCTCCACAACTGACGGTGTGGCGGCCTCTGGGCGGAGGCAGCTCAAGATCTGCTGCAAGCGTGGCTGACGGAGCGTGGATCTCCGGTGACCAGCGCCAGTCCATCACCTTGTAGGCCACGTGCTCCTACTCCCCAGGTGCGCATGGTTGGCAGTGCCACCATCATTCCCCTCATGTCCCCCCTCCATTTGGTCGGCAGTATCACCCTCATCCCCCTCCTTGCTCCTCTTTGTGTTGCCATTGCAGTTCCTAATCAATCCCCTCTCTTAATTAGGGCTAATGTCGCAGGCTTCATCATCTAATGCTCACAATCGTCGTTCAAGCGTAGCTAGGAGTGCCCAAGAACCCGGACCCCTTGCTATTGTGGATGTTGCGCCTCTGGCCAGTGCCGTTGATCTATAGGCACCGATCGATGATGTGACTGGGTTGCCGTTGATTAGATGCCCAGATTGCAGGGATGTTAGGGTGTTTGCTGCCACGACAAAGTCTGGGTCTAACAAAGGAAAGAGATTTTTCAAGTGTTCTAGGAAGAGCTATGGAAATGTCAGTGCAGTTGCTCAATTTGTATTGCCCAAATTTTGTTCTTGTTTGCCCTAATTTCATTCCCTATTGTTGTAATTTGGATGCAGGGGTCATGTTCTAGGTATTGGTTCGAGGAAGAGTATGTGGTGTTTCTTGTTGATAATGGATACCTACCGTCAGTTCACCCAACCATTACAGCAGCTTCGACAACAGATGTTCCTGAGCTTGTGGGAAAAATTGAAAGCTTAGAGGAAAATCTAAACAAGGTCAAGGAGATGGTTGGCAAGAACAGGGAAGGCATAGGAAGCTGCATTTGTCTTGTGTGTGGACGTGTGAATGTAACAATATTCCTTTTGTTGGCCATCTTCTTGGTTGTAGCTATTGTGTTGAAGTAGGCAATTGTGATGAAGTGTGGGCCTTTGTGTTTTGTCTGTAATGTTGACAAAAGCTGTAGTGTTGGCAAGAACATGTTGAACCTATTGTGCTGGATGTATGTGTTTGGTAAGACATGTATGAACTATGGGCCTTTGTGCTCTTGGACCTCTCTTGTGTGCATGAATATGTAACCTATGCAATTGTGATATGTGTTTGATGTGTAACCTGTGTGGGATGAAATTTTGGCACAATGTATATATTATGACAATTTTGTAGTTTCCATGACATTGTCTTTGGTCATAATCTCAGAAATATAACCTGCTCTAGATTTTTTGGGCATTCCATGACAAACTTTGTATTTTACATGACAATGTCATGTGTCATATAAACTTGCAGCATGTTTTCTTGGCAACAGTATATACATATATCATGTCCATGAAATCTAGGCAGCACTATAGCCTAAGTAACTTGCATCATGAATGAAATATCCATTGAAACATAACCATTGCATATAATGTCTTACAACAAAATAAGGCACATAAAGAAGTTCATGGTTCACAAATACAACAGAATGACTAATAGAAGTTCATGGTTCAGAATTACAACAGAATCACTAATAGAAGTGGATGGTTCACAAAAATCTCTAGAAATGCAAAGTTTAGTCATCATCACTGTCTTCATCTGACATATTGCCTTCATCTGGACTATGGTACTCAAGGAAGGTTTCATCTTCGTCATCTTCATCTTCGCCGTATGTTTCTTCACCTTGAGCTGTATGTTCATGTCGACGGATGCTCTCGACAAGGTCTCTACTGACAGGGCTGCCTGGCTGATCCATGTGCAGCAAATCCATTTCAGGATAAATGTCCCCAACTACACCATCTCTGGAAGAAGTATTCTCCTCTTGGTATGCCTCCTGACATCTCATCTGCACTTGTTCATGGATTGGTTGGTTTGTGTTGGACTCTTCTACATCAAATATATGTCGGTGGCCAAAATCTTGTACCACTCGCCATGATGGACCTAACTTGTTATCTTCCAAGAAAAATACTTGTGAAGCTTCTATGGCTAGAATGAAAGGATCATTCTTATACCATCGGCCTTGGATGTTAATGCTCTTGAAATAACCATCATCTTTCATCTAGTATGTCCTTCCCTCAAGATTGTAAAATTCACACCGCAATAAGATAATAGTTCTATTTCCTTTGTTGTTCTTAGCATAAGTCAACTCAATAATGTATGTGATTGTGCCATAGAAGTCAATAGTGCCATCATTGTGAGTACCCTCAGTTTTGATGGTGGAGTTTTGTGTCTGCCTATGTTCTTCATGAGCCTTAGTGTGGTACCTTACCCCATTGATTATACATGCTGTGTATGAACGCACGCGGTTGATCGGCCGACATGCAAGTGAGTATAGGTCTTCATCAATGTCAGTTGTGCCTTCACATTTCAATCTGGTAATCTACAGGTTGCAAAGATAGAGAATTAGTTACTTTGAAAATATACTGAATCATAATTCATTTAGTCAAAGGTTCTTAAGTTGCACACACATGTTTCTCGAACCATGCAGCGAATTGTGTTGACATCACTTTTTCAATATCATTCACCTATTGGTGTTCTAATTCTTCCCTGTACAAGTTGCAATAAAGGAATAAGTTAATTAGTTTTTGTGACACCAATATTGAATAAAGTTATATGCAATGACATCACAACAATTACTCACTCTTTGTATTCATCAACCTCTTCGCAATTATTTAGAACAAACCAAACCATAGAGTCATAGTCTTTATCTTCGTAATGTAACTTTGAAGCACCCAATAGGTTAATACCATGTGCAAAAATAGAGTAACCATTGGGTGACATGTCTCCATCTAAGTTTCTCTCGGGCCTAGTGAACCTATTAATAATGTCACTGAAATATGTTGAGCACTGGGTCATACACTCATAGGCAGTGTATGCCTCTGCAATAGATCCTTCTAGTCTTGCTTTGTTGCGGGTGAAATGCTTAAAGGTGCCCAATCTTCTCTCAATGGGATACATCCACCCGTACTGAACTGGTCCCCTAAGGAGTGCCTCATCTAGTAAGTGTACTGCTAGATGAACCATAACATCGAAGAATGCAGGAGGATAAATTTTCTCCAACTTGCAAAGGATAATGACAATATCATTCTTCATCTGGTGTAGTGCATCAGCCTTTATAGTTTTTGAGCAAAGTTGTCTAAAAAACCTTCCCAATTCAGCAAGTACTTCATATACATCTTTGCGCACCAAACCACGAAGGGTAGCTGGTAAAATACGCTGAAGCAGTATATGACAGTCATGTGTTTTTAGCCCATGCATTGTTTCTCCCTCCAGATTGACACATCTTGATATATTAGAGGCGTAGCCATCTGGAAAATTAACATTGCTCACATACTCCAAGAACTTTTTCTTTGCCTCCGGTGTTAGAACGTAACAAGCTTTGGGCTTTGAGGAGTCTTCCACCAAATGAAGCTCTTTTCTTATACCTCTATCTTCCAAATCTAGTCTAGCAGCGACTGTGTCCTTTGTCTTGTGAGGAATATTAAGTAGAGTTGACAAAATGTTGTCACATATGTTTTTCTCTATGTGCATAACATCAAGGTTGTATTGTAGCTTCAGTTTTGACCAATATGGCAAATCATACAAGCTAACCTTCAAATGCCAAACTGGTTCTCCATTACGACGTCTTTTTCTTGATTTTGGCATATCTGGATTCTTGCCTGGAACAAAGCTAATTTCATCCAACCTTGCCATAACCTCATCTGCACTAAATTTCCTTGGCTGGTCTCTATTTTCATGGTGGCCATCAAAAGTTCTGTTTTTCCTCCAGGGATGGTCATGTGGAAGGAAACGTCTATGTCCTATGAAACCAATCTTGTTTCTCAGGCATTCAGAACATGGATTCTCATCACAATGCACACATGCAAAGTAACCCCTTGTGGTTCTGCCTGACAAGGTGCCTAATGCAGGGTAGTCATTGATTCCCCATAGAATCACTGCATGCAGTCTGAATTCTTTGCCTTCAACAGCATCATAAGTAGGGACACCACCCCAAAGAGTAATCAAGTCTGCTATTAGAGGCTGCATGAACACATGGAAATCTTTGTCTGGTGATTTTTTGCCTGGAATTAGCAAAGCAAGCATATAATTGGATTGATCCATACACATCCATGGTGGCCAATTGTATGGAACCACTATCACTGGCCATATGCTATATGAATTGGTCATGTGCCCAAATGGGTTAAATCCATCTGTAGCAATGGCTAACCTCAAACTACGGGGATCATTTGCAAAAGACTTGAAAGTCTCATCAAATTCTTTCCAAGCTTCCCCATCAGCAGGATGTCTCATTTCATTCTCAACGGGTACCCTCTTTTCCTTGTGCCATCTTGCATATTGTGCCCGTTCCTTCGACATAAAAAGCTTCTGAAGGCGTGGAATAATTGGAAAGTAACGAAGGACCTTGTGAGGAACTTTCTTTCTGCCCTCCTTGTTCACTTTCCATCGTGTGAATCCACAAACTGGGCAATGATCATCGCCTTCATGGTCTTTCCAAAATAAGGCACAATCATACTTGCACACATCAATAGAAACATAACCAAAACCAAGCTTCCGAAGCAGAGCTTTCATTTCATTATATGACTTAGGAAGGCCGGGCACATTCTTCAAAGATGATGAAAGCAATGCAAGGAATGCATCGAACCCAGATGTTGTCATCCGATTGTACACTTTTATATGCAGCAGCTTAATAATGAAAGTTAGCCTAGACTCTTCGGTACCTGGATAAAGTTCACGCTTTGCCTCTTCTATGATTTCTTTATATAAGTCACCACCAAAGCCATGGCTTGCTGCCGCGTGCAAATCTTGAATCATCCCCTGAACTCCCCGTGCACTATCTTCTATGACATCTTCAGCTTGTCCTTCCTCATCAAGTGGTGCATGTTCATTTCCATCCCATGACATATCTTTAGGTACAACAGCAAGTTCTCCATCATCATCTTGACCAACATCATTATCTTCCTCTCCATGGTGAATCCACCTAGTATAGCACCTAGACATACCATTGATTTCGATATGCTCTTGTACATCATCTTGGCTTATTTCTTTCTGGTTCAGGCATTTTCGGCATGGACACTTGATTTTGTCATCTGCACCATATCTACCTCTAACATGTTCCATGAATTGTTGAATGCCAGACATAAAGTCTGGTGAAAATGGTGCACTCTTATAAATCCATCTCCTATCCATCTCGATCTGCAAGTATTTAGGTGCAAACAAGTAAAGGCAATGTAAGAAAAATTCAAAAGGGGAACACTCTGCTTCACTCAGCTCACCTTCTATTTTAGCAAAAACAGATCCACCTTGCCTCAACTGGCCGGCCAAGCTCCACTGGCGGGGGCTTCTGTGATGGCGTGGTGGGGGCTTTTGTGACGGCGTGGTGGGGGCTTCTGTGACGGCGAGCAGCTCAACTGGCCGGCCAAGCACCACCACGAGTTGCCTCACCACCGGTAGCAAGCAGGAGAAGGGAGGGGGAGCAGCAGATAGGGGGGAGGGGCGATGTCTGCAGGGGCGAGGGGCAGCGGCTGCAGCTGCTGAAGAGAGGGGGGCTGAGGTGGTGTGGCCGCCGGCAAGTGGGGTCGGAGGGGTGGCCGGCGATAGTGGCCGAGCAGCCAAACTCAGTGACGGGTTCTGTGGCCTGTGCTCTGATTCAGCACAAGTGAAGCACCCTTGTACATATGACATGTGGGCCCAGTTCTTATTTAGGCTAGTGCCAAGTGGACCAGCGTTTCAATGACATGTGGGCCCAGATGTTCATCAGCTCCCACCATTTGTTCAAACGTTTTGTTTTTTAAATCTGTGGCAAAATCTTGTAACAAGTTTTTCTCCTACATACTATCTCCAAATCAGACATTTTTTTTCCTAAAAATTTCTAAAATCATGATCTATCAATATGGTGAGTTGTTTTCGGCCATATTTTCATGGTGCAAACTTTGATCAAAGGAAGAAGTTCAACTTTTAAAAATTACAACTTCAAACCAAAATTTGAAACTCCAAATCACTTCATCGGCAAAAGTCATTAATACGAGAGTTGAACAACTCATCAAGACCAACAATTCTTATTTTGGTCATTCGGTCATCCGACAAAGTGATAGTAAAGTAGTTCATAAAAATTACATGTCTCACTTCTAGTTCATGAAACTCTAACTTAGATTGTAGAATTTATGAACTACTTTACTATCACATTGTCGGATGGACAAATGACCAAAATAAGAATTGTTGGTCTTGATGAGTTGTTCAACTCTTGTATTCATGACTTTTGCAGATGAAGTGATTTGGAGTTTCAAATTTTGGTTGGAAGTTGCAATTTTTAAAAGTTGAACTTCTTCCTTTGATCAAAGTTTGCACCATGAAAATATGGCCGAAAACAACTCACCATATTGATAGATCATGATTTTAGAAATTTTTAGGAAAAAAAATGTCTGATTTGGAGATAGTATGTAGGAGAAAAACTTGTTACAAGATTTTGCCATAGATTTAAAAAAACAAAACGTTTGAACAAATGGTGGGAGCTGATGAACATCTGGGCCAGCCCACCATGTGCCACCGACAAATCGGGCCCATGCGTCAGCCCAATTTTTCACTGCTGCACCCGCGCTCTCCTGCTCGCCGACACATGGGCCCCTCCCCGCCTCCCACTCAAGCCATCCAAAACCTCCTCGCCTTATCCTCTTACCTGGTCAGTAATCTCCAATCTCCATCCCCACCGCCGCCCTGCCTCCACAGCGCCCGCCGCCACCAAACCGCCCGCCTCCGCACCTTCACACCACAGACCATGGCCTCCTCCTCCCTCCCCTAAACCCTGGCGCATTCCCGCAGTCCCGCACGGCGACAAGCTCACGGCTGCGCCCGCATGTTGCGCCACAACCCCGCTCACCGGCCACCAGCCACTGGCGACGAGCCTCCGCCTCCGCCTCCGCTCGCCAGCGATGAGCTCCGTCCCTACTCGCCGGCCGCCAGCGACGAACCTCTGCCTCCGCTCGCCTCCATCCATACTCGCCTCCGCCTCCGAGTCCGACCACAAGGTGCGTGCCCACGACCCTACCACGTGCCCCCTCCCTGCCATGGATCCAAGTCCCTGCTCGCGCCCATCCCGGTTAGATCGCTCGAGTCGCGTTGGATCTGGATCGCCTCGTCGGTTGGATCTCACGCTGCTAGGTTGGTGGCGCTGGCTCCTTGCTCGGGGCTTGTTCTAATGTGAGGTTCGGTTGGGGCTGATGCGATGAGAGAGTTCCCAGTGTTCGACAGTCGAGGATGCGTTTAGAGGATGGTTGCGGCTTAGAGCAGTATTGCTCGATGTGGGAGTGCTGGTAAATGGGCATGCTCAGACTTTGGGAGGAAAGCTTAATAGCTCATGGGTTTCAAATTTTGAGTAGCAGATGGGCTGTGGTGCTTCCTCATGCTTCGAGTTGTGATGCATAGGAATGTAGAGCTCTTGCTAAGGAAAAAGTCTTGTACATTTGGGGTTTAGGACATTTGTGTTTACTATATTGTGTGTGGGTGGGTGGGTGTTTTTGTTCCATTAATGAGTTATAATTTGTTTGCCTTCGATTGCATATTGTACTTTCATAGTTAGTTATGCGCCCTGTCATCGATAATTCAACGTACATGTTATGTGCTGCCCTGAAGCTGTGGATCTGTTTGATCAGAATTGCTTCAATGCTCACTAAGCTTTTATCTTGCTGAGTGCTGACTGATTAGGCGCCTATGCGACCAAATTACAACTTGCTGATTGAGCATAATGCAGCACTAGTGTAACAGTTAATGATGTTGCGTTGTTGCTGATGTGTTAGTTTTCACTACTGATGTGTTAGTTTTTTCTTCAAATTCTTTTTAGAAACTGACTCCAGTTTCTGCTCATTCTATGCGTTTGCATGTAATAAGTAATAGAAGAACATGACCAAAACCAAGTATGAGCGGGACAGGGACAAGAATGTTAAGGAAATTCAGGATGTTTTTAAATCTTTGGGTATTCGAATCTTAACAGAAGAGATTAGAGGTTCTATGCCAAAACAGCCCGAGGGCAAAGGGGAGAAACTACTATCTGACAATCGTGATTCTGACAATGATTATGATCCATCATCTGATATTGATAACCAATCTCACACTGATGATTCTGATGAGGTGAGATGCATTACTAGGCAATTGACAAGTTTATGGTCTATCCATTTCAATCATATTCTTCAGTGCAGTTCATTGATCTACTTGACACTTATTTCATAATTAATAAGATACATTTTCTCTTGTCAGGAAAGTCCAATGGTGCCAGGAACTCGCCCAAAGAAGCAAAAGTTGGCAACAAAGGCGGCTGCCAACCAGGAGCCACCGCGCACGCCAACCAGATTGACTAGGCAAAGTGCAGCCATGCCTTCACCTGGTGGTCGTCCACCACCTAAAATAAGACATCCCTTGCCTCCTAAGTACACTTCCAAAGCCAACCCTAAACCTCCACCTATTTCTAGTACCAGCCAACTGCAAGCCCAGCTCACTACAAGCAGCAGCCAGACCAACCAAACTACAAGCACAGTGCCTACTCATCCAATAATCACTAGGACCGGTCCAGCCACGTCTTCACCTCTTCCAAACATAGTGCCTAGTCCTCGTAAGTTCACTAGGCAAACTGCAGCCAAGCCTATGGCTGGTGCAAACCCGATGTATCATCCTAGTGTCTCCACTGTTACCTTGTCTCATCAACCTACTCCCAATGATGCAGCCATGTCTACGGCTGGTGCAGCCATGTCTTCACCTCTTCCAAACACAGTGCCTAGTCCTCCTAGGCAAACTGCAGCAAGGTCTACGCCTAGTCCAAACCTTGGTACCTTGTCTCATGAACCTACTCCCACAACTAGTGTAAACCAAGTGCTAGAAACCTCGCCAAGTGCACAGAGTTCTAGGCAAAGCAATGACCTCAATGAGTCAGTTGAACAATTTGGGGCTGCTACTTCAGAGGGTCATACAGATGAAGGAGAACGAGTTGGTGACTTGGTTCCAGGTAAACAATACGTGTTTCCAAACATTATTTTCTCCATTCAGTATGATCCTTTGTTACTGCTATAGCAACACATGTTGCTTATTATTTGCCAATGCAGTGCACCGAAAGGAAGTCCGCAAGAAAACCATGGGTCATGGATTAGAGAAGATGCTAAATAGAGGAAAGAAGCTGGCTATCCAAGTGGCTGAAGGGAAGAAAAGTCCTGATGTACCACTTCAGGCAGCAAAGCTGGCATCAGAAACTGGTGTGCTCCTTAGAGACAACTTGCCTATCTTCCCATCCTGGAAGGATTATAACGATGAGGTGGGGCAACAAGAAGTCAAAAAAGTGCTTCAGAAAGTGGCGGTGAGATATCTAATTCACTCCAAGTACTTCCCTGCATTAGTCTAATCCCATGTGAAAATTGTGTCTACTAAATCATTTGTGTGCCTGCAGTCTAGGTTGGATGTGGACATTAAGAACGAAAGACCAAGCCTTGATGCATGCACTGATATCATTAAGAGGGGAGTAAGGCAGACGAGGTATCACCTAAAAAGGAAGTACTTCGATGAGTCACTGTCAAGAGAACAGTTGTTGGCCAAAGAACCTCCACCAAAGATGAAGAAAGAGGAATGGATCAAACTAGTGGAGTATTGGTGTGACCTAAAGAATCAGGTCCATGACCAGCATCAGCTGCTTTTGTTAATATGGAATGCAAACTATGCATGTCAATGTAAACTTCATATTGCATTT
Source organism: Miscanthus floridulus (assembly GCF_019320115.1). Lineage (NCBI taxonomy): Eukaryota > Viridiplantae > Streptophyta > Magnoliopsida > Poales > Poaceae > Miscanthus > Miscanthus floridulus. The sequence goes on along the minus strand of NC_089593.1, from coordinate 21,207,653 downwards.
GTGGTGCAGGAGAGATGTGCTAAGAATAAAGTCAACCGAGGCCAAGTGCAGCTACACCAAAGGACTGGATCTAGGTCCTATATTGCCCATCGGTACAGCCTGGTAAGCATACTATTGCTTCTTCCACCGAAATGTGAAAGGTTTTGGAGGCAAACCTGATTGCTTGATGAATGGCTTGAACCTTTTTGTTACTGTGCAATGCAAACTGTATGTACATGTTTGCTTGAAAGTTCGCTACAAAGCTGGCATTGTGTTTTCTGTATAATTAGCAAGAAAGATGGGTCAATTTTAACAGAGTACTTACCATGTGCTTGGTTTGTGTCAAGTTATCACATGTTGTTTGATTTCTTAGAATATACACAAACCAATCTTATGTCTAGTGATTTCTAGCACAATAATTGGCATCTAGCTATTGGCATGTGTTCCTAGTTCCTAGTTCAGATTTCAGTAAAACCAATCTTGCTGCTAAGTGTTCCTAGTTCAGATTTCATGGTCACACAAATAATTTCAGTGGCACCTCATAGTTAAGATTTCAGAGTTCACCCTCTCTTTAGCTTCAATGTAATCCAAGTTTTTTAAATGTTGCAGAGGGCTAAGTACAATGACATGGAACCTGATGATGTTGATTTCTTTGGTGAATGCATGAATAGTCCCCAAAGTGGTCGAACTCCTCTTGCCAATGAAATATATGTAAGTTACAAAATGATAGGATACATCTACTGTACTCAATTACATGCCTGGTTGAACACTGTTCTATGGACTTCTTATTTACTACATTCAATTTTTGTAGGCACAAATGGTGGCAGAGAAGGAAAGAGAGCCAGAAGAAGGAGAAGCACAAAAGTCGCCCTCCAAGATTATTGCTGACAGTCTCAGCCAGATTAGCCGTTCATCCACCTTTCTTCCCAACACTGGTGTCCCTCGACCATCGAAGACTGGCCGTGCCTCATCGACAGCAGCACAAGCACGCATGCAAGCTGAGTTTGAGGCAAGACTCCAAGCTGAAAGAGATGAAGCTGCTAGGAAGCAGGAAGAATTGCAAGAACAGCTTCAAGCTCAGCAGGCCGCACTTCAAGAAAACCAGAGTTTGCTGCGCCAGACCCAAGAGGAAGTGAAGGGGATGCATACCAAGTTTGAAGAGACTAATGCACTGCTGCGAGCTGTCCTGAAACTTCAAAAAGATTGAGGTAGGTTTGAAGCAGTTTCTGTGGATGGGGCTTTTGTCTAAGTTATTGCTACCTTGCTACAACTTGATCTGTGGTTGGAACTTTGTCAGTACTTGGTGCTTTATGCTTGTATGGTGGAACTTCTGTGGTTTAGTTGTGGTGGAACTATGTGGTGGATCTGTGATGGAACTATGTGGTTGCTACTGTGTTTGGAACCAGTGGAATATATGTGTATGCACTTCTGTGAATTGTGTATGATTACTGCCTTCTGATGTCAAGCCTAGCGATGATGGCTGGGCTGATATATATATATATATATATATATATATATATATATATATATATATATATATATATATATATATATATATATATATATATATATATATATATATATATATATATAGAACAACTACTCTATAGCTGGCTACAAAATAACCTATTCTGTAGCCACCTTGAGTTACTATAATTACTATGTTAATTTATGAGATTATAGTAACTCCTTACTAAGTGGTTTACTATAACGTTATGGTAAATATCCCTATGTGTTATAGTAACCCAACTATAGTAAATATATATTGACATTATCGTAAATTAGTATATAAAATTATGGTAAATGGAGGTGGCTACAGAATAACTTATTCTGTAGCTGGCTACTGAATAGCCTCTCCCTATATATATATATATATATATATATATATATATATATGTGTGTGTGTGTGTGTGTGTGTGTGTGTGTGTGTGTGTGTGTGTGTGTGTGTGTGTGTGTGTGTGTGTGTGTGTGTATTCTGCTTTGGTTCCATGTGATGAAAGATTTGTATGTCGTCACTGAATATGAATGCCAGCATCGTCATGAATGCCATGGCTAATTGTGACGCCATATAGTTGTCTCAAAACATGGCCTACAACCATACCAAACAAGACGAAACATCAGTGTCATATAATCTACATAAACATAACATGACATGAGAGGGACGTCACAAAAAGTCATCCAAACCTGACTCCCAACCCGCAATTTGTGACGACAGTTGCAAAATGTGACGCGTTGACCAACTATTATGTGACGGTTTCTACCGTCATAAAAGGGAACAATTTGTGATGGTTGCTTATGAAATCGTCACGTGGTACATTATGTGATGGTCGTTATATGACGACCGGTGTGACACGTGATATTCGTCATAAGCTGCTTTATATGACAATTTTTTGACTTAACGTGACAAATGGTGTTTGTCATACAAGCCCAGATTTTTTGTAGTGTCATTCTCCAATGTGACAGAAGTAAGGACCTTATCACGGACGGATCATAAGCCAATATGGCGGTGTAGTGTACACCGCAGTCGGTCTCAAATGCCGATAGTGAGGGCTACGACCATCACTGCCAACAGCTTACTTCTGAGGCTGAAATGCAGATGCGATGGGGGTTACGACGTGGCTGTGAAAGGTCTGAGTGTAGTAGTGATACCTCCTTGGAGGCGTCGTTGAAGAACCTAATGCCCCGGTCTGCGTCGATGACGCTGGATTCTGGGTGTAAGCCCCACCTTAGAAACCCCTAAGGCCAGCGGCGATGGTGTCCACGGTGAACTCCTTAGGCGTCACTCCCCTTCCTAAAGGCGTCATTGAAGAATATCGTATGTAGTTCTATCGTGCCATTGGTTCGTGGTGGAGATTCTCATTGTGTCTCTGTATGTGCATCATTGTCAGCAACCCACTAGATCGATTCAACAATTGGACACATAGGAAAGCATACAATCTTCTAGAAAGTTCTAGATACAATACAAGTGGGAAGGAAGAAGGATAAAGGATAGAAATCTAGCCTAAGCTAGCCTCGAGCATATGCTCACCTCGACTCCAGCAGAGCTCGCCGCCGCCGATTTCGTGGTTCTGGTGTTCAACACCCCTTACATTGCTACAGCTTCTGTCTTTGTATGATGATGCTACGCCTCTCGTGGCTAGCCGCCGTGGGCCGATACAGGATCAGCCCAGCCCACTCGTCCTTTGTTTGGCCCAATCTGCAGTATCCTGACAATCATGTCCTTCCTCGCAATGGTTTGTCCTGCAGTGTTTGACCTTGTTGCCATCGTTTGGCTTTCGTAGTGGATACTTTGCCGTTAGTCTGGTCGTTGTTGGATTCCCTGGCGGATGCATGCTTTGTCACGGTTGTTTCTTTGGTCCCCTCTCTAATAGATGCTTTGCTACAGAGAGCATGCTGGACCCCTGCTTGGCGAATACTTTGCTGCCATGGCGGCTTGGTCATCGCTGACGGATGCTTTGCCGCCGATTGTTGGATGCTCGTTTGTCTTCTCTAGTGGATGCTTTGGCCATGGCTTTGTCCTATTTGCAGGCAACCATTACTTTGATGTATCTTCTTTTTCAGGTTCAGTTTGGTTGGATTATAGTGTTGAGGGCAGTCGGTGTTTCTTTCTTTCTCTATCTTTTGTTCATTTGCTTTGTTCAAGGGCACTTATCAATGGTTTGGTGATTTGTAATCTGTGCTACGAGGGATGTCTCGTAGTTGTGTCGTGTAACTCTCTTTTGCTTAATGAAATATGGGCTATGCCACATTTTCAACAAAAAAAATCATATATATAATGACATTATTTTATGGCTGTGATTTGGACTATTTGGAGATAATGGTGACTCCTTGAAACATTGCCTGTCCCAGACCTTTCCAAAGTGTTGCCGCCTTTATGTACACAAACTCATGATGAGTGCTCTCTCTTTGGCAAAGATAGGTCACCTTTTTCCCTGTTATCCTTAGCAAAAAGACTTCCAATGAAATAAGTTTTCACGAGTCAATGCGTATTTTTGTAGTGAGCTGATATATCGGTGCTACTTAAAGCACTTCGATGCCGTTCTCGTCTTTGCACGTAGAAGATCAACAACGTTAAAAAAGTCCAAAAACTTTGCGAGGTGTCAAGAACGTCATTGAATCGTGTTTTTTGTTTCTTAAATATTCCGTTTTTTTATATTCTCGTTCGTCTAAGATTGATCGAAGGCATAATCTCCATTTCAAATGTAGCCTATATAACATAGTACCTTTTTCTTTTCATTTTTAGCGTAATATAGCCCCTTAGTCTTATTGCACACTGACAGAGAGTCGTAAAGCACCATAGACTGAGGATCAGTCGGTGGATGTCATCACCGCATCACGCAACTAATTAAACATACCCGATGATATCTTAAGAGGTGCTCCAGAGTCAAGACATCTGTCACTGTGACATGCATACAGAAAGGGCAATAAAGGCCCCGTTCACTTCGCTGAAAAAACAAGCCAAAAAGATATTCCGGCTGATTTGTTGGGAGAGAAAAAACACTGTTCCGACTGAAAAAAAGCTAAAAAAGACGGATTATAAGAAAAGTGAACAGGACCAAAGCAGGGAACACAATCAACAAAACCTCGTTGTTGTATGAGAGATAAGATAAGCACACCAAATACATATTTTTTTTTCGAAAAACATATATAATATATTCATGTGAAAGCTAAGCCATCGGTGATTCATAAGGCCTTTGGATTTCTTGGCTAAAACTAGTTGCTATACTTTTCAGTCTCTGAGGATTCAAACAGGAGGACTAATGGGTAGGCTAAAGTTTAGCCAAAGTCCTAATTAGTTCTTAGCTCACTAGTCCATAGAACTCAGCTATTTGGGACTAACAATTAGCCGAGGATCAAAACATGACTGGGCTAAACTTTAGCTAGCTAACTACTAGTCAACTAATCACTAGTGCTAGTCCATCTAAATAGTATGTTAGCTTATACTCCCTCTGGCTATCTAAAGAAAATACAATTATAATCTCTTTTAAGTTAGTCAATCTTAAATTTGACTGAATATATCATAACACTGAATAATTATTATTAAACTGATTATAAAAATATGTTCTAGTAAACTTATTTAAATATATAAATATTACTCGTATATTTCACCAACGTAGTTCTAAAACCAAAATTACATTTTGGACCGAGGGTGTATGCGAAGCTAACATGCATGCATGTCAACTGCAAACTTAGAAAAAGAAACTTGATTACGGGAGTAAGATAGCACTCGGACATTCTGTTCAAGAATAGAAGGTAGCGATCGAGGATGTATGCAAAGCTAACATGCATGCATGTCAACTGCAAGCTTACCAAAAAGGAAAAAGAAAAAACTCGACCCGTAGAGAGTAAAACCAGTCCCATGCATTCTGTTTAACATAGAAGGTAATCTCATGCATACGAAAGATATCTCCGAACCCCGCCTCACCATTTGAGAGCGGCACCGTTGACCATTTGAGAACATGGACCGTTCCTTAGACTTGCTTTGACGTGGAATAGATGAAGGAATTTTATAACCTTAATCCTGACCTTCGTTCCCACGAGAAATCTAACTAAGAACCTGAAGAGTGCTACATACTAGAGTCACCTAACCAGTCCGGCTAGACACCCGTTTGCTGCACCATGTCTGTCGACTGCTTAGCAAGGACAATGCATGGATGCATGGCCACCTGTATGGCGCCCAGCTAGCTACTATCATACCAAATAAATATCATCAAAATCTTTGTTAAATATATTTTAATAGTGTACCTACTTAATATCATAAACTATTTTATAAATTTGGGCAAACTTTATGACCGAGGTAGTAGTTTCACAGGTTAACCAAGAGATTGAGTGCAAAATAAATAAGGATCGGTTTGCTTGTTGTGCAGGAATTGTGCAGAAATTTTATAAAAATTAGTTTATTTTCATAGGTCCCGTGTTCGGACAGGGCCTACAGTTTATACATCTCTCGCCAGGCTTCGAGGAAAGGAAAGAGCGCCAAGCTTTGGCCCTTTTTTCCTTCTTCTCTCATCAAAGTTGGGGTCTAGATGGATCTCACTCTCATGCACGTCTCCTCAGCGTGCATTCCCACCTGTGGAGGAAATGACTGCGGGTATCCCTCTCTCTTTTCTACAGGCTTATATATTAGCCATGTCTGGATTGTGATCATGCACAAGATTGGTTTGTGATGTATAAAACCGCGCAACCCTCCTTTTTTTAGCCAAACTCGCTTTTAATTCCCAAATTGAGATAAACCGAAATGCATCTTCTAAATTCTAATTCTAATCAATTAGAAAGTAACAGCATGTGACAAAAAATCCAACAAAATGTACGAGAACGACAGAGATGTACGTCGTCCTTATCCTTTGAGAACTATGCCTTTTAGTAAATACCATATGAAAATATTAATCTTTAGAGGGAGTTTCAATAAGAAAGTGAGCCTGGCTCAACTGGCTAGATGAGAGGTGTGGCCATGCATTCAACCACCCAACTAGGAACAAGTTCGTTGTTGACTAAATTTTATAATGCTTGGAAATAATGAGAGCCATCGGTTTGGCTAAATCTGATGGTTGACAAATAGGAGGAACCTACTCAGAGAAACTTAAGTTGTGGGCCGAAACTAAAATCTAGTGGGCTCGAAACCGGCTCTAATTAAATTGTAAGGGTAGAATGGTACTTTTGCATGGATTCGTTGGCCATGGATCCAAAAAGCTGTCCTCCCGGCGGTACACGCCGGCCATATCGGACTGCATTGGCTCACCACCTACGAGCTTACGCGCGGACGCAAACGCTGGCCGTTGGCCGCTTGCCGCTACCTCGTCGGCTTGGCCGTAGGCCGGCCAGGGCTCAGTTAGAGAGGCATGGTGGCACCGTTGGGTCAGGGCGTGGCCGCGGCTGTGGCTGCGGTGGCAGCGGTGATGGGACGCGGGCATGCGAGAGGAGCTGAGCGTGGTAGAGTAAGAGGAAGGGGAGGGGAGGGTGGGTACAGGCGCCGGCCCCGACGAGCACGGGCATAGGTAACACAATTGCTTTCTCGGTTACAAAGGAGTACAAAGTTCAGGAAAAAATCGATCTGTTAATTTGTTGATTTGTTACACTTGGCCGCAAATGTATGAACCGTGGAGGCCAAATAAGTGCAGGCAGGTGATAGATCGGAAGTAGCAGCTGATCGGCGATGGGAGGAGGCAGGCAGCAGGCTACCGAAGCGGATGACCTGCAGACTGCCAAGCCCCAGCAGATGGTTGGTGCAGAGCTCGTGAAGGTGGCCGGAGGTGATCCCAGATGGTGGCCCGTACGAACAGTCGGTGGCGATCGAGCTCCTCTAGATAACCGGTGGTGATCCCCGAACAGTCAGGCGCCGGCACCGGTGAGCCTTTCAGGCGACGGCGAGCCCTTCCCCATATCCATGCGGCTTTCAGTTTGTCCGAGAGAGGGAGAAAGAAAGAAGACGTCGGAGCAACTTAGGATACACTGGAATGACCCAATTACCCCTAATTACTTTTAATTAACGAAAAAAATCCACAGGGAGGAACCACGGATTCTTTCCAAGCACCGTAACAAACCTCAAATTTGATTGTCTATTTCTCTTCTTAATGAAAACCACCAAATTCCTCCTAGATTGGATCTCGTTTTTTTTTAGAGGGAGTTTCAATACCCACTAAGTCCTATGTCTAGGAGAAACATTTCGATCCATTTTGGATCTTGGTGGAAAGATACTTATATATTCAGCTGACTGAACAACAAACATTCTGGTTTTATTCAAAGACCATTAGAATCGTGTGGTTTATATATTTAGTTGCAAAAATGCAACTTTAGCTAGCTAATCATTCCACTGATCAATTAATGTCTTGTTAGAGCTCGTTGGAAAGGTAGTTTCAATGGTATAGTACTCATAACCTGCTCAATCGCCACATTTGGCTTTCATATATACTATACTAAGAGATGGGCTCCGTTCGCTTCGCTGAAAAAACAAACCAAAACACTGTTCCGGCTGATTTGTTGTGAGAAAAAAACACTGTTCCAGCTGAAAAAACAAGCTGAAAAGTATGGATTATAAGAGAAGCGAACATGGCCCGAAACATGTCTTCCAAAGGTGAAGGTCCAAACATCTTGCCAAAAATGTTTCTGGGGCTCATTGTTCAAAATAAAAGGACCTAATCTCATAAATCGCTCTTTGGCCTTTGTAAGGCAAGATCAAAAGTGAGAATCTCTATGTTTCCATTGTACCTCACCAAAAGTTTTATTTTTGAAGTACTTCTTAAGAAGTTGTTGCCAGACTCCATCCTCGTTAAATAAACTAAAAAGATACTTAATAAGTAAGCAGATATTTTAAATATTTAGATTTTGTATACCCAATCCTCCATGATCCTTCATGTACAAATGATATCATGTTTGACTAACCTATACTTATTTTTATGATCACCACATTGCTTAAAACCCAGGATTTGTTGTAGTTTAATTTCTTTAGGATCCCCGAGGGACCTCAAGAATTATAATATATACATCACTAAATTGTTAATACTTTATGAGGACTAAACGACCCACCAGTGGTCAACATCTTTTCCTTTCGAGTTGCTTTGTTTTTTTTAACCTCTCTTCCACTACTTTTCTATCTTTATTTGGAAGTCTTCTATGATGCATAGTTTCTTCGATATATTCAAATGGTAGCTCCCCATTTAACATCCAAATATTTGTGAGTATTAATGTTGAAAATCCTTTGCCTTCCCATAACAAAATAATCCACTCTTATGGAATGTTTTCTTTAAGCCAAACAATTGCTTGAATGCACAAAGCAAGGACTTCATATTGTTGTATTTTTCAACTAAGTGATCGAGGAACCACTCCTTTGGCCATCCTCTTTTCATCTTGCTACGAAAATGGCCAGCATATACACAACTACATTAAAGAGAATATAAGAGACATCCCCTTCTTAGCCATTTCTTTGTTTCGAAACAACAACCAATGACATCATTTACCTTAACTCTAACACTGCCCCATGCATGCATACTAGGATTTGAAAACTTGTCACCTTTTTCCTAATGAGACACGTGCATTGTATTTTATTACAAAAATTAAATTAGGTGGTACTGTAGCTGTATCTATAGGATGGTCATCGTTGAAAAGGGCTTATAGTTTAGTCAATCGTCCTTTTGTTTGTTTTCGTTTTTGAGAGCTAAAAATTGCAAGAGGCTAGAACTATAATAAAAATTGGTTGTGTGCAAAACTCTTACAGAGACCAAAATGAGCTTCCTTTTTCTATAATTATACATAGCAACTCGCAACATAAAACTTATCCAAGAATATGTGTCCACACGAAGTCAATCAACAATGGGGAAGACAGTTGGATATACACTGAAGTTGGATGGAGATGAAGGGAAAACGGTGGAAAACACAGAGGAGAATATTCTGTTATAATTCTTTTCTTCCTGGCGATGGATTAGGCTTTAGTGACTTTGATAGAGCATAAAAGCTTTTCATAAAGTAAAGAAAGACTGGCCATCAAAAGCTCATGTGTGGCATTTTCTGGCCGAAAGCCGGTCTGCAGGCCGCAGCAGCTGGTCGCAGTACACTCCTTTGAATCTCTTTTGCTTGTTTGAGCCACGACTTTTTCAGATAGGGAGCACATTGCACAATGCCATTAAACTACGTCTCCTTTGGGCAAAACGGATCCTCACAGTTGCTTCTCTGGGAAAACCGAAGATGCCATCCTTTTATTTATTTTTTACAGGCCCATGATTTATTGCCATTCTCGTAATGTATGCTAACAGAGAGCTAATATTCCCCGTAAGATGTTTCAAAACTCAAAAGAAAACTCAAACTAGCCCCAAAGAAACAAAAATGCAAATGAAAATGTAGCCGTACATTTGATTCCTGAATGCATCCGTAGGGACAGTAATTTATTCATAGGAACTTGCAGGAGTGCATCTGCAGTTCGAATCAAATATAAGGCAGCCGAAAGATTTGACGAACCCAATTCTTGATTTGCGGTCGTTCGTCCGGGGCCAATGTCATCTCTGCGCCGTGGCGGCAGTTCGGCATGGCCCACTTTTGCAGCGCAGTGTGCAGGATTGATCGCTAGATTGTCACCCACGCAATTTTTCTTAAAAATTACTCCCTCCGTTTCAAATTATAAGACGGTATAATCTTAAATCTGAAGACATGTTAAAAAGTACAAAGTTATACTAAATCTTAAGATTTTCCAGAAGATTTAGAAGTTGTGGAATTTTTTTTTCCAAAGAAAAGTCATGGGGCCTGTGGGACGTCGTTCGCTGATTTATGTGTAATAATTTTATAACTTTCAAAAAATGAAAGTTGTGGAAATAATTTTTTCCCAAAACAAAGAAAAGTCGTGGTGGTTGTGGAACTGACCACTGGATTCCGGCCCCGTTCAAATATCGTTTGGCGAACTCCGTAAAAGTCCATGTTTCCTGCTCAGAAATTTTTAGGCCGGACCATATTTCGTCAGTGCGGCAGATTGGGCCGTCTCAGATCACATGGCCGAGCCGGAAATCTCATAGGCCCCCGCCCCAAGCGTATGGGCCTCCAAGCTAGCTATAGCTAGGCCCGTTGAGAGCCTATAATGTGACATTCCGATGGGCTCCGTCTGCTGCTGATTTTGTCGGCCCATGCTCGTGGTGCCGCGCGCCAGAAAGCAGCCCAGCACGTTTAAGCTGAAATTTTGCCCCGAGACATTCTTCTGGAGCGGTCAAGGTCACTTCAACCTACACTCCATCCACGTGCTACGTACTACCACTGACGCGCGGACCAGTGACACGCGGGACCACCATGTCATGCTACCGCCGCTGACTCCGGGTACCTTCCCGACGCGTAGCGGTTGCGGTTCACCGCGATGGTGCGCTGGCGTGAGCCAATCAGGAAGCTCCCCGCCAAAACCCGGGGTGAGGTACGCGCGCGAGCTGGCGCGTGGTCCAGCTGTCAGCGTGGGAGGAGGAGGAGGTGGGAGCCGGGGACGCGACGAGGCGGGCGGCGGGAAAATAAAAGCGCGCGCACTTCTTCACCCCGGGCCCGGGAGGATTCGGTCGGACGACCCCACACAGCTAGCTGGACAGTTTCTCGTCGGCCACGCTTTGCTGCTTTTTGCTGCGCGCCCATGGTTTCCTTTTCTCCTCCCTGTGATGAAATGACGAGGGCGTCACGTCACGTTGCATCACCCGTATTTCAACCAAGTATAGCATCGGCAGAATTTTTTTTTTCTCAGGCTTACTACAAATATACTAGCAGGAGTACTCCGTACGTGGTTTCATGTCAAGGAGTATACAGTGATACTCGTTGTCTTGGAGTGCTTACTAGTAGATGGAAATTATTTTGGCTTTGCTATTAACCTATAAATTTCTAAGTTTATAAAGAAATATATTGTCCCATTCGCTTCGCTGAAAAGTACTGCTGGTTAATTTATTGGAAGAGGAAAATACTGTACCATGGCTGATAAGTTCAAGTGAACAGAGCCATATCTACGCTACCAAGTAATTATATGCATTTTAAGGCAAATCTTGTCTATAAATTTAGTTGAAACTATACAAATTTAATTTAGGATCAATCAAAAATGACTTGTGGTTTTTGAAACTCGCCACAAGAATAATTCTTAAACTCGAGCACTACTTCGACAAACTAAACTAAGTCGCGCCATCAGAATTTGAGTCCCCATCTAAGATGAATTTAGGATCATGAATACTTGCCAAAAATGCTTGACTAAGCATTTGTTTACTACCTGAAATCATACTCCTGTAAGTCCTTTAATTTTAAGCACAAAAGCATAAATTTACAAAAGCTACAACTATAGTTCAAATAAATAAATCTACTATGGTCTTTCTTTTACCCGAACGCAACACGCGTGAAGTGATTCGTAACTGATTTTTGTAATGTTTGACTAACCACATTTTAAACTAGAGAGAGAGAGCGCGCGCGCATTAGCAGCCTTTTAGAAGCTATCTTAAACTACGCGTTTCCTAAGTCACAAAAAAAACTACGTGTTTCCTGTTTGCTACTGTTTACATACATATTCAACTATACAAAATTCCATGATTTTAGAATAGTTTTTGAATTACAAATGCACGGAAACAGAATTGCTCAAACATTTTTGTTTTACAGTTTTGCCCCTCTTCCTCCAGGCAGGCTCCAGTAGAGCTACAGCGGCGTCCACACCATCCACACCATAAACTCGGCAAGTCGCAACACCCACTGAAAACTCCAATTTCCCTCGCTTCTCCCACCCCCTTCGTTTCCCTCGTTTTCTTCCCTCCCCTCCCCTCCGCTCCCCTCACCTCCCATCCCCTACCGGCGCAAACCCTCGCCCGCCGCCTTCCTCCCCAGATCCCAGTCGCCCGCCCGCGCGCGCCGGCCCTCCGATCCGCGCCCCCGCGCGTGCCCGGATCCCCATGGCGGCGGCGGCCGGCGACGGGGCCAGCGAGGCCAGGGCGCGGGCGCTGCTGCAGCACCACCAGCCGTTCGCGCCGCTGCCAGGGGAGTACCACCACTTCGGCGCGCCCGCCGCCGCCGCCGAGGAGATGGTGGAGGCGGTCGTCCTCAGGACGCCAGTGAGTTCCGGGGAGCGGGAGTTGTGCTGAAATTCCCCGTTGTTTGGGTCCGATGTTCTAGCGCGCCGGTTTATATTGGCCCGGCCCCTCCCGTCGGCGGCCATGGGAGCTGGGGGAGTGCGCGCGTATCAGGCGGACTGAATCGACTGTAGCAATGCGTGGCGAGCGAGCTGAGGTGGATGGGGATGGCTGCGTTTTAGTGTTAGCAAAGACGTGTTGCTTAATTTTGGTACATATGGTCCGATCTGCTGCGAATTCTGCACGGATTCGTGGTATCTGCAACTTGTCGTTACTTTGGCCCCGTCTGGCGGTTCTGGCTAAATTGCTGGGAGAGAAAAACACTGTTCCGGCTTGTTGAATTAAGGATAGTTTGCTGCGGTTTAGGTGAATGTTGCTAGGATGTAGTAAGAGAATGTACTAATCTGCTGGAATTTGGTAATTGGATGATTGAAGGAATGGACTATGACCTTTTTATCTGGTCTGTACCCACATTTAGAATAAACAACCAGTGGAGTGATCCACATATGAACGGATTTTCGTGCTGATGAATCAGTAGTGTGTGCTGATTTGTCTGAGCTTCTTTTTTTTTGGGTGATTCCCAGGTGCAAAACAAACTATTACCTGATTTTGATAAACACTTGTTAAGCCTTTGCATCCTGTATGGTGCATTTTCTTAAAAGCACCAGGCAATAGAAATTTGTTGGCAGTAGCTTGAAAACACTAACTAGTGCTCCACAATGCTGAAAATTGAGTGTGGACTATGTTTCCTTACTAAAGCGTAAAGCCTCATGCAGGCACAGCATCCGAACTTGCTCAAAAATCTATAACTGTTATGAACTTTTGTCGAACAGTCTCCTTTTGCACCAAAATAACGAATCGCTATCTTGTAACCTTTTTTTTCACTGACGTGTCTGAGCATGTTTCATTAAGAGGGAAGCGAGTGCGACCCACGTCGCTGCCAAGGCTAACCTTGGCAGCTATGGTACAAAGTTTTAACCCACTATCTTGCTACTTTAGAACACTGTCTAATCAGTCTGGCATAATCTACTTTCAATTTTGCCGTACTAACAATTTTCCCGTGACGTTTTACACTTGTCTGCATGTGGAGACTATCAGGATGACATTGCATGTTTTTTAGTAGTATTAACACTTTGCTCATAAATATTATATCTCAATGCCTTTTGAAAGTGTTATGCGTTACATCTGCATGCAACTCCTTATTTAGCTTTGTTCCTAACAAGAACCTTCCTATTGCAGTTGAAACGGAAACATAATAACAGACCAGGAAATGAAGCTGGCGAATCAAATGACTTGATGATGAGCCCTGGATATGCTAATGCTGGCAACAGCCCAGTTCCTACACCCCCTTCAGGGAAAGGTTTAAAACCATCCACCAAGCCTAAGGCTATGAAGGGCCAGAAATCTTGCCCTCAGACCCCTTTGAGTTTTGGTGAGTGATGCCACACTTGTAATGTAAACCGTAAATCATCCTATTTGGGACCAAAGTACTCAATTCAATTGCAAATACTCTTTCCCAGGTTCTCCGGGCAATCCTTCTACCCCTGTTGGTGGCTGCCGCTATGATAGCTCCCTTGGTGAGAAGAATCAGCTATTGGTTTTCCTGTTTTGCTTTTCACATTTCTGTGGCATCTTGATCAGTTTTCCTTTTCTTTTAATTGCGGGGTATTATTGCCTTTTAGGGCTCTTGACAAAGAAGTTCCTGAACTTGCTAAAAGGTGCACCTGGTGGCATTGTTGATCTGAATAATGCTGCAGAAACTCTGGAGGTTGGTGCTTTCTTTTTTGGTATCTTGTTCCAATCACGATTTTCTTTGGTTAAACATATGCATATGGAACTTGGTTTGCAGGTACAGAAAAGGCGCATATATGACATTACTAATGTTCTCGAAGGGATTGGGCTGATAGAAAAGAAGCTTAAGAACAACATCCGTTGGAAGTAATTATTCTCATTCTCTGTATCTGTAATTGGTCTTTAATGGGCATTACTTAATTCATGTGACCTTTTGTAGAGGAGTTGATGACTCTCGACCCGGAGAAGTTAGTGATGATATGTCCATCTTACAGGTACCATTATTCATTTCTCGCTATGTGACTAAGTTCTTTTGAATTCTTGTGTGACACAATTTGTCGAATTGGGAATGCAAATGCTTAAGTAATGGTTCTTATCTTGGAATGAATATTTGTTCTTTATATTTTTTATCAACAGGCAGATATCGACGCTCTCACACTGCAAGAGCGCAATTTGGATGAACAAATAAGGTTAGTCTCCAGCTGTTAAAAAGCTCATATTATTGTTATGCTTTCACTAAGCATGCTTCTCCAATATTTCTTGCAGTGAAATGCGAGACAGATTAAGAGCGCTGACTGAAGATGAAAATAACCAAAAGTAACTACTTTTTTTGTTGAGACCTGAGCAACCTCAGATGTCAAGGTAGTGCAGGTTTTAGACCTTATTAATGAATCTCTCTACCTGCAGGTGGCTTTATGTCACGGAAGATGATATCAAATCTTTGCCATGCTTCCAGGTACTTCTCTTTCCTAACTCTAGTGACTGTGAAAATCATTACTACTCTGTATATATATGAATCGATTATTAATCATTACTACTCCGTATATATATGAATCGATTATTAATATTAACTAATAATACCTTACAACTTTCAGAATCAGACTCTAATTGCTATAAAAGCACCGCATGGTACAACTTTGGAAGTCCCAGACCCTGATGAGGTGAGTTGCAAAACCATTCTTGTTTTTCATACTGGGGATCCTGGAGGGATGTTGCTTGTCGCTAATGGAAGCAACTTTCCTGTGCAGGTTAATGGTTATCCTCAAAGGAGATATAGGATTGTCCTAAGAAGTACCATGGGTCCGATAGATGTGTACCTAGTTAGGTATGTGCTCCTTGTATCCATATACGCCTGGCATTGTTATGCTGAAAACATAAATTCAGAATGTACATCTCCAACCTGCCTAACATTGTTTTATTGTTTAATCGTAGTCAATTTGAGGAGATGAGTGGCATGGAGACTCCTCCAAGGCCTACACAGACAATAAGCATGGATCCTATAGAGAATCCTAGGACGCCTTTGGCTGCGAATTGCAACAAAGTCACAGGGATGCAATCAAATATTCAAGAAGGGCCTATCCTACCTTCTGATGTACCTAGCAGTTCACAGGACATTTCAGGGATGATGAAGATTGTCCCTTCGGAGCTTGATGTAAGTTCACTTGCATGCATAATTATCCAAAAAGATGTATTAAAGAGAATCATTTTGTCTAAGATCATTTTCTTACTATTTCATAGCATGCCTCGTTGCACCTGTCCTCAAATTCTCTTTTGGCTTCACCTTTGGTTGGTCTAGCTTCGTCCAATTTGGCACATATCAACTACTTGGCTTCACTTCACTGCAACTTGTTTTTAGGGAGTATCAACTTCCATATCACTTGTTGTGATGATAGTGGACATGCACGTGTGGCACGTGTCTAATATTATGATATATTTACACCTAAACTTATCCATGAGGGCTACTTGCACTTCTTGGTACATTTCTAACCCGCTGAGATAGCCAAAATATTTTCCTTGCATACCCTCAGAAGAAAGAGTGGCTAGACAAGCATCTGAAAGCCCAATATTCTTCAGTGACTCTTCAAATCTAATTAGTAGTCAAGAAAAGCGCAAATGCAGTTCCTAGGTATAGAGAGTAGCAGCAAGTGACCAAATCATCTCA
This sequence comes from Miscanthus floridulus, assembly GCF_019320115.1. Taxonomy (NCBI): domain Eukaryota; kingdom Viridiplantae; phylum Streptophyta; class Magnoliopsida; order Poales; family Poaceae; genus Miscanthus; species Miscanthus floridulus. The sequence continues at coordinate 21,191,390 of NC_089593.1, read as the reverse complement.
GGTCTCAGGGTTTTAGCTTCGATGCATATATACAGTTCCTACCTAGCATAAACATACCAGAATAGGGCCTTAAATAGCTCGTCAAACGTTTAGACAGTTTTACAAGTAAGTGCATCATTTCTTCAAAAGGACAGCACTCCAAAAGTGGTCCGTACAAGGAAGATATCTATATAAAAATGTCATAAGAACTCAAATATATAGATGCCAAAAGTATGATTGAGCTGGGATGATTAAAAGTAAATCACACATACTGGGACTCTCCAAGGGATGACATCGCCATGGTGGAGCAAACAGGGTGGACAGAGGACGACATTGGCTGTGTCCGACAGACATGTGACGTCTTATCCCCGACGACCTCATGTTCTGATGGATGCTGCTGATCACTTGAGTGCCACTACTGCAAGGCATTCAAGGCAAACATATGAGACAAGCAGTTAAATTGGATGCTGCAACTCAGAATTTTTGAATGGTTAAATTTGAATAAAATCAAATCCGCACTCAAAGGATGTAGGATTTGCACACCTTCTAATAAAATAGTTCAGTATGTGATCCTCATGCAGAGCACTAATTAAGAAGCTCCTATTTCTTTTCCTTGAATGCCATCATGACTGACTTCTGAAAATTTCAACCGAATAAGAATGAATAAATAGCAGGCAGAACATATAGAGCTAGCTACAAAATGAACTTATCCAGCAAGCAGAACACTACAAAATTAATGTAGTTCAAATCCATAATCGTGGTCAGTATTACTCATGCAAATATTAGAATTTTCGAATTAATTCCTAGGAATTTTCGGCATAATTGCAAGCTTCAAAATGGCCTGGACAACCAAACCAGAGCACGGTATATTGCTTAAAAAAGCGCCATAAGCCAGGGATTTCCAAGCTCAGCATATAGATTTAAAAACTGTGTCATATGGATCAGGAAACATGTTTCAACGGAATGCATTTAGCAGTATCGAATATGTTGCATGAAATAGAAAAGGAATTAATTATGCTTCTTTTGAAATGACTTCAAAGACTCTAAACTCCACATGTAGATCACTCTTGAGGCAAGCTTTTCTTTTGGCCCACTATTGGTGCAAATATCCAGCAAATCATATCTCTATTAAAGGCAGTCTTCCAGATAAATTATTGCTAGAAATCCTCCAAAAAGATGTATTAAATAGAATTGTTTTGTCTAAGATCATTTTCTTACTATTTCATAGTATGGCTCGTTGCACCTGTCCTCAATTTCTCTTTTGGCTTCACCGCTTCACCTTTAGTTGGTCTATGCTTCGTCCAATTTGGCACATATCAACCACTTTGCTTCACTTCACTGCAACTTGTTTTTAGGGAGTATCAACTTCCATATCACTTGCTGTGATGATTCAACGATTGATCTGTAAAGAGTTACAAATTGAGTTTTTTTTTAATCAAGCATCACCATATTCACGGGTTATGCATCCATTTTGGAAACTAGTCTGCAAATTATCTTTGTGCCACTTCTGAATTCAGTGGCTTTCATTTTGCAGTTATTTTAATGTAGTACAAGCACTTTATAAGGCATTAACCCCTTTCTATATTGTCAGGCTGATACAGACTACTGGCTCTTATCGGACAACACAGGAGTTAGCATGACGAACATGTGGGAGACAGGACGTATCCTTCTAACAGTCTTATCGGACTACTGTTCGCTTGCTCGTAAACGATCGTAAATTTTCAGTCAGGAACAGTGTTTTTCTCTCACACCAAACCAGTCAGCAGTAAATAATCCACGATACGATACGGCCTCCCGAACAGGCTGCTTATCTTTCATACTTGCACTAAGTTTCTCATATAGTATAGTTTGATGTGAAACCTGTAAACCCCTTAACCGAACAAAGCAGAAGATGTGGAGTGGGACAGGATTGAAAAATTCAACGCAGAGGATTTCCTGGAAGTGGGCACTCCCCAGCAGCAGGATAAACCAGCCGACGTCGTGGATGGCCCCTCCTGTATAAGTTGAAACCTGCCGAATCACGGCGGTGAAATACCTTTCATAGTTCAGCGGCCGCTCCGGTCAACCTGGAGCAGTAGATGTCTGTGAGTGATGTACAGATGCCAGATCAGTAATAGTAACTTACAAATTGTGTGGACCCTGCCATCGTCCAGAAATGTCGATCATAACCGAGAGTGGATGGCTCAGGCAGGCCTTGTCAGGTTCATGCTCAAACATTGCAGATGCAGGCTGAGGCTGCATTGCCTGGTTAGTTGTTGCATGCTGTGTATCTTAAGGTCACAGCACTAGGAGTGTATCGAATCCATTTGTAAAATAGCAGCCATGATTATTTATTATTTGTGTGGTAGTGGTACTGATCCATCATTTTTTTTAGAAGCTCACATACTAGGAATATATTTTCTATTATTATTTTCGGTCAATGTCGAATATCTTGTAGTACTTGTGTGAGCAATCGTAGATGGCACCACACCATGTCGCATACTCACATGTCGGTGCCGCGTCAATGGGTTATACAGGACCATGGTGATGAAAGAAGCTCGTAAGATACCCTATTTGAAGCTTTGGAGTTGGGACACTCCATAGCCAAACACTGACGGCTAATAGAACCTTAGAAAAATGCCTCAAAGCAGCGTAGAGAGAGAATAAAATGAGTCAAGAACATCAGAAGACTATGGAGAGAATCTTGCCTGCGTATGCAGAAATAACTCTACAACCTTGGTTGGACACTCGGCATTAAAAAAAACATAGAAGTTAACCAACGGGGATTGAATTTTGAAGTGATCGTCTCAAATCCGTCTTAACCAGGGAAATCAATCCCATGCATTTAGATGGAAGAAACTCCCACCCATCCTCCACAAACCACAAACTTGAGAAACATCAAAGAATTTCAGAATGATGCAAATATATATAACTATATGTATACACAAACCATAAAAGGTTACTAGGGCAATAGCTTGCACAAAAACCGAATCAATCACTCCAGTTTGCACAGCATATTCAGAACAAGACAGCCCAATAACTCAATGGAATGGATTGGATGCTTATACTCCAATCTTGTCGCACATCTAGTCACCACAAAACAGTACAAAATACGAATGCCCAAGATTCCATCCATCTTGATATTCCAAGATGCCCAAGAAGAAAATTTGGTCATAAAAATACACCTTTCTTTTACCGTTAGGATCGAGTGTCAGGTCAGCTAGTCTGCTACATTCTCTTTTGAGTGTATACCACTGCATCGTGTAAACCCTAAATACACTCCAGGCTAAAAAGTCCCTTGCTGACTAAACATTTCCGGATGCAGGGAAAAATATAATAATGCTGTATTATATCTTGCAAATGTCTAATAAACCAAGCCCATGCTTGTACTACTCAGCACCTTGGGTCAACAGTTCAACACAATCACTTCTCAAAATTTTCTTCACCATGCATCCCGATTGCTCCATGCTCACAGAAATCAATTAAGCATTCCCTGATATTTGCCTGACGTTCCAACCTTTGCTAAAACAAGGATTCACCTCAACTCCATAGTGAAATTTACCTTCTCAATACACTACACTCCTAGCTGACGAAGAGAATCTGGGCTGACAAGAAATATTCGCCTTTGACTACTGTTGTACCGGAAGACCACTACTCCTTTGTAAGCTGTTCTTGGGATGCCATCCTGGATTAAAAAAAAAAACAAAATAAAGAAGCATGATACACTCTGCTGCTTTTCAAATCCCAATCAGCAATTCATAACAGAGCAAAGAACTACATCTACAACATATGAAAAACTGTTGCTTCACATAATTAAGGAAATTATCTAGATTTGGGTCAAGAATAAACCTTCCATTCTTCGAATATTCCAAATTGACGAGCTATCCGCTCAAAATCTTCCTGATCGTTGTATTGGATCCTTACATCCTCAGCCATATTGTGGGCTTTCAACACAGCATCCGATCCATGGAGAGGAGTGGCACTAGCTACCTCTTTTCCAAATTTGGTTAAAAACTTATCCTAACAGTATCACAATGATTAGGCACTTCTTATGTAAACGAGAGCCTTCAAAATCCAATTATCAGTTCTTACCTCCCCAAGGTAGCTCAGATCCTCAGAATTCCAGTCAATCTGCAGCCACAAATAAGAACAAGTAAATTTCAGACACAAGTAGCTCGTAACAGGATTACAAAATGAAAAATATGGACAGTTTTGCATACATTAACATCATTTAACCTAATGGGCTCCAAATATTGCTCAAAGAATTGTCCCAAGCTTGATCCCTGCAAAGAAAATATAATGCCAACAATTGTGAGACAGCCACAAATGGCTCGTTGGTTTCTATTGCACAAAGAAATGTGGTACTTGCCGTGGCAGATTCACTTTTGACTGTTACCTGTTGGTCTTTATTGCATGAAGAAATGTGGTACAGGTGACTGCTATTCCTATTGCTATAGCAACTGCTAGTAGTTTAATTAAGAAAATTGAGGAAAATAGTCAACGTACATGCTTGCCAAAATTGTATGTTCTACAAATTTCTGGGCGTATGAATTGCCGATTTCCATGTACCTCCTTTAGCCTCACCCAATCATCCCAATAAGTAAAATCTCATCAAGGAAAAACTAGATAAAAAGTGGAGAAATAGCACAGCTCGTAATAAAAATTATTTAGGAAGCAGTAAGGATATGCTTTAGGCCACTTTGGTGACAGTTCAATCCAAGTGGACTTTGTTAACATCCATCCAAGCCCAGGAAAGAAATCCGAACGGTAAAGAGCTTCTGCAGAACGCTAGCATAGCAAAGTGAATAGTATTCCCTCTAAATAGGGAAAGGAATTTGAAAGTAAGAGTATCATAGTACAAACTTGGGTCGTGAACAAACTGCTTTTGACCATTGTCGTTCCAAGAAGAAACAGCCATAATCGTCCTTCCGTGCCACAATGATTAGAATAAAAGGAAAGTGAGTAGAGAAATTTATATATCGAGTTCCTCAGATTTGCAATTAGAAAGCACAATAATGTAACATACTTGTCATTATCAAGTAATTTAGCTGCAGCCTCAAAATAGTCGAAAAAATCCGGGGCAATCTCCATGTCATCTATTAATAAATTAATTATGACAACCTGTTGGAAAACGAAAATATGTAGTAATAAATGGAAAAGGATCATCATAGATGTCAGACCTTCTAGAATGATTACTCGAGCAAAGTTATGTTTAATGAATAGGTTGTCCAAGGCCCACTTATAATGTTCTGAACAAGTGCAAGTGTTAGGATTTAGGAACCACATAAAATCCTTAAGAACACATACATCAGTTAAGGAGCACTTACTAGCAATCTTGTAATATGCTGTTAATTCTCCCGGCCTTTCAGTTCGCACAGGTTCAAGATCCACATGCTGCGACATATAGAAAGCATAAGGACAAAAGAAAGTCTTAGCTAAATGAATCAATTACTACTTTGCATGGAAACCAATTCAACTAACGAAGGGGGGGAAACATACTAGATACTGCCATCCACTATAAGATGTGAATTTGAATCATTGATTTCCAATACAAGGCAAGTTAGTTTCGACCTTCATTTAGCTCAGTGAAAACAGACACCAGAGTAAAACGAGGTCTTTTGGTCTCTATTCTATATTTCATACTGGAATCAATGCCACCATCCTATTTGAGGTCCTCACAGATATGTTAACCCTAATGCGACCAAAATAATGCAAGGGTTTTCTCCATCAGGGCTATGTAAAATTCCACAAGTAAACTGTTATGAATAACACATAACTGTATTGAACAGCCCAAGGGGTAATATATCGAATGCATTAATGGAATACAAAAAAGGACTTTAGTGCTGAAATGAAAATGATTCTGTTACTCCTAATATGAACATCACCTCTTTGTGACAATGTCCAATGCTTAAAATACAAAGAACACAATGGACTGTGTTCTACAGTACCAGTTAAATAAGCATAAGAGAGCTCTAAAAAACCAACACAACATTTATTTCTGCACCTGCATATATGTTATTTGTTTATATTCCAAAGCTTTCCTTTTCACAGCTCCATTTGCTCCATCCTGTGACAAGAACCAATGAAAAAAAGGACTTCCCACACATTTAGTGGATCCAAGAAAAGAAATTGGTATATCAGTACCTGAGATATAAAAAGCGGAAACTTTGAAGCAACTGTTGTCTGATACCTGCAACACATACATCAGCCATTTAGAAAGGGGCTCTATGCACCAAGCTACATTGAGCTAAACAGGGTTAACAGGTAGCAATGAAGAATGCAACTTAAATCTTGTATAGAACCACAAATAATTAACACTAGGTGGGTAATAGTTCCAATTTAGGAAACATTTTAGGAAATCAAGAGTAGAATACTAGAATAGATTTTTTTTTTCCTTTTGAAAATGAATGATTCAGACGTGAACCATACTTCAGGATAGATTCAACTGTTCTCTCTAAATAGTCCGGTCGATTGCAAGCCATTATGACAACAGCAGCAACAGGAACCACATTATTGTCTAGTAGCTTCTGCACACTCCTTTCTGCATTTAAAAGAAATGTTAAATGAAGGGCTAGAAAGTACACAAGGGTAGAATATAGATAAAAGGAAGAACAGTGTAAGTTAAGTCAAAATACAATTTTCGACCCCATAAGCAGATGGCAGCTGCAAGGTTTAAGTACAAGATGTCTAATTTGGCATTTGGACAACATTTAGCAAATTTTACTATGGTCCATTTGTTGCAATGCTATTTCTAAACACATTTTACTCAGATTTATACACATAGTATATAAAGGTTAAAATATTCTCACATATAGAGTCATGGAAAATGATAGTTGAATTCTTGAAAAAGGAATGATAATTTCAATATGATATAAAACAGTCAGACTGTTTATGAGTTGTTTACAATACATGGAGGATCAACTATGTGCATAATGCTCCAGTATGACAAGGTTCTGACGTGGTATCCTACAACCTAAAAGTCTTACTCTGTGTATCATAACTGAAACAGTGGGAGGACAAAGAAATTCAACTAAGGAGGACAAGGGTAGCCAACAAAATGAATAATAAAATGCTAGAAGAAGGTGATGGTTCATACTTTCAAGATCCTTTATCAAAATCTTCAGATGTGAACGTTCTTCATCTTGCCGTACCTTTATCTCTGTTGCATCACCGAAACTTTATAATGTTAAATACCCACTAGATCTGTCAGTCAAGATAATACACAAAAGCAGACAGCACCTCAAAAGAAATAGAAGGATTTTTCGTAAAGCAGGGAAAAGCATATCTGTACTGCCATGATCAAAGCAGTGTCGAGATATACAAGCTTATTCAGGAGGTGATTGGTGAAGATGAGCATTGTAACAATTTATCATCAGCAAAAGCCGTAAGTTTTGTCACAGAGCACAGCAGGGCAAACTAAAAGTTGCAGCAAGCATTAATTGAGTAGTAAATATCCAAGACAGTACCAGGAACTATCATAATCAATTCCTATCTTGCAAGCGTTACACTTGGTCAACCCCATAGATATGCTTGATTTGAGTTGTAATTATAACGTCCAAAAAAATATCACATGGAGGTGCAAGTTTAAGGTGTTTGTACCTTCCAATGCTACAATCTTCTCCTGCTGCATACTGACTTGATCGATCAAGGACTTTAATTGACTGGTGCACTGATTTTCAGATCTTTCCTGTATGGTGCAAATTACAGGTGTAAACAATTTTGAGTTATGGAGTGCCTTCGATCCTAGTCCTACAGTGAGTCCACGGAAAGATGGGAGGCTTCCAATGGAAATGCATAGGTGAAGAACGGATATAGAAACAAAAGAGGGACAATTAATATTACTTACTGCTTCTGCAAGACGGTCTGCATAATGGGACTGGGTAGCAAAGAGGCGCACCTGAAGGGAGAGACTGTGTCAGTATAGCTCACTCTAGAGATGGAAATAGAATGAATTCATAGCATCCGGAGACCGGCCACTGAGACCTCAATTGGACAGTGGGCAAAGAGACAGAAAGAAAGGGCAGGTAGGCTCCCATACTTGGATGTAGATGAAAGCTGCAGCGGCAGCGAGGAGGAGGAGGCGGAGGTCGCAGGGGCTCCGAGCCATCGCCGTATACACCTGTAATTAGATTCAGATCCGATTACGAATAGTATGTTACGGTTTGGGCGCACGGTTTTTACCTACGAATTTCGTTAAGGTTTGGGCGCACGGCTTCGCACAGCAGGAAGGGAGAACAAGGGGAGTGAATACCTGTTGTCCTGGTGGTGCTCGTCGCCGGCCAAGGTGGCGAGCGGCGACGGCGCGGGGACACCGGGGCTGCAGAGGGCAGACGCCGTGCCGGAGCTGGTCGCGAGGAAGCTGGGCCCCAGGTGGTGCTCGACCGAGCGCAGTCTCCTCTCCGGGTTGCGGCGCGGCGAGCGGATGGAGGAGATCGGCCGCTGGCGAGACGAGTTCAGGCGGCGGGCCAAGGGTCGAGCTACCAATAGTTTACTAATCGTTTCAAAAAAAAAAAAAGAGTTCTTGCTAATCCATGAGTTATGCAGTTACTTTCTCGGTGGGTGTATGACGTACATGTACGGAGTACACTGCAGGGTAATGCTTAGGCCTGCACGTACTGGCTAAATATCCCTGCTTCCTCTCTCAGTCTTCCCATCTCTCCCAAAAATATCTCTCAATCCTATCGTGTCTTGTTACGTCGTGTGCTCGCTGTTGCGTCTTTCTCGCCGTACACCCCATCTCGCACTGCGCGGCTCCCCCATCCAGCGCCACTATCCATCCCGCGCCGCGCCCCTCCATCGTTGTGCCGTGCTCCATCCCCTGCCGCACCCACTCCAGCTCACTGCGTGCCCTCACTGCTGCGCACCGTGCCCCGTCCCCCGCGCGCGTCGAGGTGCTGCCAACATCGTCGTTCCCCACCAGAAGGTCGTGGCCGCTGTCGACGCCATGGCCGCCGCGATGCGTGGTCTCAACAAGGAGATGTTGCAATGAAAGCGTATGTTGCAAGCGTATGTTTCAAGTGTTTCAGACGTTTTAGAGGTATGTTGCAATTATTTCATATGGATTTGTAAAAGTAGATTGAGATGTTGCATATGTTGCAACTGAATCAAGAGGCATGTTGCAACTGTTTCAGAGGCATGTTTCAAGTGTTTCAGAGGTGCATTCAAAATATTTCATCTATTCTAGATGTATGTTGCAAGCGTTCTGATCTGGATGTTGCATATATTTCACACCTATATTGCAACAATATGTTCCAACAATATGTTCCAAATATTTCAGTAAGTGTTTTCATGTTGTAAGTTGCAAGTGTTTTATTTAGATGTTGCATGTGTTCTGATGTTTCATCTATTTCATATGTATGTTGCATTCAAGTGTTTCATGTTGCACATATTTTATGTTTTTCGGAGAGTCAATGGGTGCGGGGAGTTATGGTGGCACGGCACGGTCACCTGGGAATGGGTGCGGCGAGTTGGGGGCGGTGGATGGGGCGCGCGACGCGCCAATGTCATGTAGACGAGGCGCGGTCAGGGCGCACTCGGGGCAGGGTGGGGCAAACAGCCTTGAATCAAGACGGATATGGCAGGCTGCGAGTGTAAGGCGAGTCCTCTAGACACGCGGGCACTGGGACGGGGCGGGGTGCGTGTGCGGGGCGGGAAAAATCAGCGGACGGGGGTAGGTTGTGCGGGCATCCATCCGGACTTTCGAATTCTAGCACCTCCGCTTCATGTACTATGTACGATGCGTTATATACTTATGGCCCTGTTCGTTTCTCTTATAATCTGTACTTTTCAGCTTCTTTTTTCAGTCGGAACAGTGTTTTTCTCTCACAACAAATCAGCCGAAACAGTGTTTTGTCTTGTTTTTTCAGCGAAACGTACGGGGCCTATATGTTTTATATATGGCAACTCTTGATTTCTATCTAGAGCAAAAATTAGGCCAGATTCAGTGGAGATTTCATTTGAGTTTTATTTGTATTTAATACTGTGACACGTCATCGGATTTTGATGACTAGGTAGGTTAATTATAAAGAGAGAGAAAGAATTTCATGAAGTTTCATTTGGATTTGTTACGGCTACCAACAGAAAAGCTAACATGCCTTGTAACCACACCGTGAAACTCAACAGTGAGACTGGCATTATAGTTTCAGGTCTGCTTGACAGTTATGAGTGGTGACTGGTGAGGGTGGTGGGGACGAGGAGTTTCTTTCTTTCCTCCTCCCCTTCTTTTTCGAGGTTGACGTCATTTTCCCCTTTACAAGGCTCATAGCAACTTTTTGTGCAGGATGGCGGCAACTCTTAACTCTAGGTCAGTAACACCTAGATTAACTCCATATTTAGTTCTAGAGTTTCATGTTTTTATGTTATATTAGGACGGTCCTATGATGCGTTTAGCTGCATCATGGAAAAGCATGCCACACTGATGACTGTTGAGTTATGAAAACTCAACATAAATGGAATGATAACGAAGATTTTAAAATGGCATCGTGGCTCCATTTCATTATCATAACTCTATCACATCTAGATATGGGGCTTTCGCATCCGTTAAGACGGTTCTCAGATGGATCTATTCAGCTACATCACGGAGAAAGCATGCCACATTGATGATTTTTGAGTTATGAAAACTCAACAAATTAAAAATAGAGTGATAACTAAGCATGAAAATGGTATCATGTCGTCTCTATTTCATTATCACTCGCCCTGTACAGTGCAGGGGTGCGATATTTATATTAGGCAATAACTTTTTACCTTTTTACCCCTCCCCCTTACAAGGTTTTTGTACAAATTTCTAGAATATTATAGGGCATATTAGTTTTTTCTTGAAGCCTCCACATGTTGTTGCCACCATGTCAAGTTGATGACTCCACTTGGTAGTGATATCCCAGTGATGCGAGGGAATTTGTAGGGCTGCTTGCATGGCACAACCATAGGTGGAACTGGACTGGGTTGACCTATCTTCAATGACATACCACTTCTTCTATCACCCAAATTGGAACCAAGACAGTGCATTTGGAGTTGACATTATGAAGTAAGCCATAAAGGATGATTTGAGTTGGAACTTGGAGATTTTTTTATTCTTCTTTTCTTTTGTATTTAGTTTCTCTTGTGTGCATCAGGATCCATTTTGGATTTTGTAAGGTCCCCGTGAAGCACAAAAGGAGGTGAACATTTCACATCTCTCCCTATGGTAGTCAATAGTAAATCCTGCATAGGTTGAGAGGGCGATATGATGGAGGGCAATAGATGTTAGGGGGTTGGAAATGCATACGCCTTAGAGTCAGGTGTGCATGATTAACTTAGATAAGTTGGATCACATCCTAAGTTGGATCATTAGGAGAAAGGGCCGATGTAGATACGTGCTCCTAGGTGAGACTTTTCACAATGTGTAAGGTGAGAAGGTTCCATATTACTAGGGTATTGTTCCAACTAAAACCTACATTTGGACTTAGGGAAGTCATGTAGAGGCATTGACTAGGGTCCATGTGTCAATTACTTAGGTGTTTACAAACTCAAGTTGCCCTTAGACAGGTGGTCTGTCGATGAGTGCAGACGGTCCACCAAGCCAAGACAGGGGGGTATCTTTGAGTGTTCTCATGGACGGTCCTTGTGAACAAGTGTACGGTCCATTAGGTCAAGGACAAAGTAGTGTAGAGTGTTGATGACTCAATGTGGCACTAAGAGACGATCCGCATGAGCTGGCGGACTATCCAGCAGACCTAGGACTCCTAATAGCAGTCATCTCTGTTGTTTTGGTAGATCTACAGTGGTTTTGCCGATGATGCAAGTGTCTTCTGAAGAGTTTTTAGATGTCATATCTAGTTGATTGCTAACCCGTGTTGAGTTGTTTTTAGTTGTTTGTTTAGTCTTTCATCTCGTCGTTGTAAGATTTTTACGTCCAGTTTTCTCTTAAAAACCAGACCAACCTCTCTTTTTTCTAATAAAATTACAGCAAAACTTTTGTAGTCAATTAAAAAAATAATACATGGGCAGAATCAATAGTAAAGAATTCTCTTCTACTCAAAGAGTGTGACAATAACATAACAGCATAGCACAGCTGATCCTACATTAAATTCAGAATATTCACTCTGGGTTCTTTCGAGAATTACATGTACATACAGACGCCTTGACCTGCTGCTGTTCGCAGCACTAGGTAACACTTCTACTTCTAGTGTAGAGTGTGGTGCCATCACTTGTAGGGCATGGCAGCTAGCAGCTGGAGCCTGGAGGTTTTCTTTTTAGGCCAAGCCAGCAGCTGGAATTTGGAAACACCAAGGAGCAACAGTATTCCAGGTAAGCACCAATGGTCAATAACCAGTAACGATAACATAATTGGCATCAAGGATGAATTTTGCTTCAGTGCTTACCTGCTGTTTGACCAAAAGATTATTAGTGGGCTTATAGTATCTAGTGTAGAAAATCTGGAAGTTTATGAATGAAAATTAAGGTGATGAATCTCCCGTGCTACACCAAATCACATGTTTGATTACAAAAAAAATGGATGTACAGAAATTACACTGGTTTAACCAGCAAATCAGTTAAAAACTGACAGGGGCACAAGGTCGCACACATTTAATAAAAGTCCCCTTAAAGTTCAGACTGTATGCATTTAATATACGCAAATTCAGTAATAAAGGGCAACCTTGGATGGGGCAGAACGAAAATATCACACATAAAATGAGTAACACTATTCTGGGGCAGTTTCAATCATTCAGAAACTGAATTTTGTCGAATGGATGTGACATGGTTCCAATAAAATAAGGGAAAGAAAATATCTAATAGAACTGCTGGAAGTGAGAAGGGAATTAAAAGAAACCAGATAAGGGGAAAAGATGCCCCCAACATAGCATTAAGAAGAATGCTAGGCTTTGAACACGGACTGGTGACAGGGGTTTCTTTGACCCCAGGACTTGAACGGTCTAACCAGTGTAACTCGCAAGATGTTGGCAGTCAAAAGAGAATTCAGCAGAGGTATAATCACATATGCCATAAACAGAAAATGGAGCGCAGCATGTCTTCTATCCATCATTGCACATCATAAATGCATCAAGTCATGAACAAGTTGTGGGTAACATAGAGAAAATGTAGAGCAAAAACTGGGTGGTGTCAAGACCTGGTAAGTTTTTTGAAAATGGATAGTTTCTCCAGTTGCGACACAGTTTAGGTTGCTGATTGTGATTGGCTCTCCGTTGTTTGGTTCTGTGCATTGAGCCACACATGTTAAATTGGAACATTAACTCATGTTGATAAGAAGGGCGGGCCTGGTGCAAGCGGTAGAGTCTTACCGCCTGTGACCGGAAGGTCCCGGGTTCGAGTCGCGGTCTCCTCGCATTGCACAGGCGAGGGTAAGGCTTGCTATTAGACAAAGGCCTGTGACCGGAAGCTCTCTGCACTGGGTACGCCCTTTTTTTTAACTCATGTTGATAAAACCAGCAGAGCATAAGAAAAAAGGTTAAGTGTATAATAAACTACTGCACTCACTTTGGCTCGCAGAACTTTCTGGCTTTCACTGAAATATTGATTTGGATGGTTGATTCCAGAATCACAGAAGACACCGTGTGTGGTCTCAAAGGTTAATGTGCAAGCTAGCTGTATATTTCATTATGCCACATAAACCGTGTGTGGTCTCAAAGGTTAATGTGGTCTCATATTGCTTGGTTAAGCCAATGGCAATGAAGTACAGCACCTGGTAATGCCTGTTCTTCACTTTATCCATTATCTCTTCCAATGCATGCCCACCAACGCGCATTTTGTTGAGTGCTGCCCGCAAGTTTTCTTCGCTGCAGATACAGTAAAGCAGAAGCAAATGCATGGAGCAAACATCAGGTACAAAGCAAGGTAGAATCATGTTTATCTTGAAACATCACAAACTGACATGCCAAGTGACGTCACAACAGAAGCTGCTGTGTGCCCCTGCAGGTTGAGTTTTTTTTTTAACAGAAGCTGCTGTGACCATAATCGAGTAAGAAATTATTATTATACAATAGAAAAGTATGGATGAGACTAGATAAAATCATATTGGCAGGAACTAGGGCAAAATGTGTCATTGCTCTGCTTGGTAGTTTAGTATTGTACTATTTGGTTCAACCTGGGTACTTAATAAGTAAACAAAATATTAACTTCTCGTTCATAATTACCTATGGCTTCTTTATGGTACATTAAGCTTTGTTTTTGTTGGATGTCATTTTTTTTTAATCAGAAAAACTGGAAGTTGGAGGCCTCTTGCTCCATTCAGTTTTTCTGGTTTCCAAATGTGATCTTACTTCCACCTCAAAGTTCAGGAGTAATCTAGTGAGAAAAGGGAAGATCTGAAATACAAACTGATACTGCTAACAGAAAGTTCAGAGCACCTATCTAAATAATAAGCACATAGTAATCGTCTATAGAAGACTAAGGGTGAAATTGTACCCAAAATGTCGAAATGGGCATCCATGGTGATCTCCAACACCAGGTGTTGCAGAAATGGTCTTTTGACATGAATATGGAGTGTAATCCTGGAGCAGCATGTGTGAGAGTAAGTAATAATTCTGGTGCAATTTCAAGTTACACATGGAGGAGAGACTTACTATCCGTTTTCCTTCTTTTCCATAATTATGTCTGATGGTATAGGCATATTCCTTGTCGAACCGCTCAGGACCAATCTTATCCAAAGAAGATACAACATAAGTGAGGCAACAGAAATTATGATTACTTGCGTGTTCGACTCAGGGAAAATTTACTGTTTAATTTCCTTGAGAAAAAAGAACTGCTTAATTTTGCATATCTTTGATCATATTAGTTATGTGTGCACTGCTAATATATAGAGGCAATGATGTTGTAACATGCTTCTGTTAAATGTTTGCATGACACAGTACATGTCAAAAAATATATATAACTTTTGAGAAAATTCCGCCCTCCAAAATGCAAGAGCATCTTCCAACTTTAGTCCAGCACCCTGGATCATAATTTCCAGAAGTAAATTAATGTAACATAACTTTAGGTACCTATATATCAAACTTTTTCTCTAATTCATTCAACTATTACCTTAAGAAAAAGACCAAACTGCATTCTACCCCCATGCTTCAGATGGTGGTTTTCTCTCAACTGCAAAATAAATGAAAACACTGAGACACCTGGTTGCAAGGTATGCATATCTACAGGAACATTTAAGGTACCTCACCTTATCTAGCATATGCCGCATACAAAGAGGGAAAGAACTTTTAGCCAGTTGGTCAATATCCTTTAGAGATATGTCAACAGCATCCTTTGGCTGTGTGAAAACAAGTCAAGCAATTCAGCTGGCAACAGCACTAGAGAAAAACATAGTTAAATCTCAGGAAAGTCAAGCATAACTGCATAGGTGAGACAGCATAAAGGGCGTACCCAGTGCAGAGAGCTCCCGCTCTGTGCGGGGTCTGGGGAAGGGTGTCAGTGGCAAGCCTTACCCTCGCCTGTGCAATGCGAGGAGACCGCGACTCGAACCCGGGACCTTCCGGTCATAGGCAGTAAGACTCTACTGCTAGCACCAGGCTCGCCCTTCATTGGTGAGTCAGCATACCTGAGAGTAATCAGGTCCAAAATACGCATTGCTTAATGCTTCGACAATCTGTCATAATAAAATTAGGCATCGCAGAGGATATAAAAAAGGTTCTGAAAGAAAGGTGGGGAAGCGGTACTCTGGTACTCACAGGAGTCAACCTGTCTTTTTCTTGTTCTTTAATGGTTGCTGTCCATTTTCTGTACATTAAACAATTACACATATCTTAGCTTAATATGACCAGTGACAGTGAGCACTCAGTTTAGAGCTTAATGCCAACTGCTGCTCATAAATGTCATAGAAAGAAAGAACTGGAAACTTTCAAAGTATGATCTTTCTGCAAGTATGTGATAAATTTTTTTATTATTTCCAAACAAAAGATAGCATAGGTACTATATCTAAAGCCACAAGAGATTTCCTACAGAGAATTAAATAAGAAGGCTTACAAAAACATGTTCCATAGGTACTGAACAAAGTAAAACTAGTGTACCATGTACCTGTTTGTTAAAGCAAGTGCCTTTAAGATATTGCAGCGGAATTGAGTAACCACTAGCGAAACCACCTACAGAATTATATATCTATGTTCATAAAGGCCACCAACCAAAGACAACAATTGAAATTTTTATTCTCATGTTAACAGCAAACCTGGCTCATCGCCACATAAGCATAGTGGTATGACGCCGGCCCTTGCTTCTCAGGTCGTATGGAGGGGAATGAGGAGCGAGAGATCCCTGAAGCTTGCGTCGAGTTGAAGCCGTGGTGGACGGCTAGGGTTTATGTGGGAAGGAGGAAAGGAGGGGCCAGGCGCCCAAGGGTGTCAAGGATGACACAATCCCAGGCTAGTCTTTATTCATCTCCAAGTTTGATACTTATACATTGAGGACTCTAACAACTTGTGCTAACAAATAGGAAACTAACAAATAGGACCATAATAATCAGTTGACTATTTCCTAACCAACCTAAATCTTCTATGACTCAACTAGACCGGCCCCTGGCTGGTTGAGCCAGTTTGCCGCCTTTCCCTGCGCCCATATGTGGTGCCTACCATAACATCTCTCCCCCCCTCGGGAAACAACTCGTCCGCGAGCTGGAATGAGGGGTGAGCTTCACGGAACGCCGGAACAGGCTCCCAGGTGGCCTCCGAAGCTGGCATACCGGACCACTCGACGAGGAAATGCCACACTCCGCGGCGAAGCTCTGAGCGCAGCACCCGTTCAGGTTGTTGGAGAGGACGGCCATGGTGAATCGGAGGCAAGGTCGGGACGGATGTCGGCGGAGGACCCCGGAACGGCTTGAGGACGCCGACATGGAAGACGTCGTGGATGCGGGCGCCCTCTGGTAGACGCAGGCGGTAGGCGACCGTGCCGATGCGTTCAAGCACCTCAAAGGGTCCGGCGTACTTGGGACGAAGCTTGCCGCGGGCGCCAGGAACCAGGGACTGCGTGTGTCGGTGAAGCATGCGCAGCAGCACCCAGTCCCCAACCTCGAACTCCAGAGCGCGGTGGTTGGCATCGTAGAAACGCCGAGCATGTTCCTGGGCTTGAAGAAGACGGGCGCGGAGTAGACCGGCATCCCGGACGATGGGAACCCCGGAATCGGCGAGGGCGAGCGCGGGAGGTTGATCTGATGGATCGGCACTCCCATGGGCTGCGGTGGCACCGGCCGTGGTTCCTGCGGCGCTGGGGCGGTCATCTGCAGGGCCTGCGAGACCGAGGCGGACGAGTCTTCCGGCATGAGCTCCGTGATCACGGGATGGGAGTGCGGCACGCCACCATATCCGGCCAACCCGAATTGTGGAAAAGGCGGGCGGCCATCAATGGCGGACAAGCGAGCTCCTTGATCAGCCAGATGGGTATTGATGGCGGACATCTGCAGCTGCATGCTGGCGAGGATCTCTGCGATCGAGGCGAGCGTGGGTGGCCCGGAGGGTGGGGTCATGTTGGCGGGAGCGCCGGTGATGTTCACCAAGACGCCCGTCGTCGCAACGGGAGCGGCGGTGGATGGGATCAGTGGTGCCTGGGCGTTGGTGGTGGCTTCCATGATCGGCAAGGTCTCTGATACCAGGTTGGTATGACGCCGGCCCTTGCTTCTCAGGTCGTATGGAGGGGAATGAGGAGCGAGAGATCCCTGAAGCTTGCGTCGAGTTGAAGCCGTGGTGGACGGCTAGGGTTTATGCGGGAAGGAGGAAAGGAGGGGCCAGGCGCCCAAGGGTGTCAAGGATGACACAATCCCAGGCTAGTCTTTATTCATCTCCAAGTTTGATACTTATACATTGAGGACTCTAACAACTTGTGCTAACAAATAGGAAACTAACAAATAGGACCATAATAATCAGTTGACTCTTTCCTAACCAACCTAAATCTTCTATGACTCAACTAGACCGGCCCCTGGCTGGTTGAGCCAGTTTGCCGCCTTTCCCTGCGCCCATATGTGGTGCCTACCATAACACATAGCCTTTTGAAAGAAATACCCGGCGGCTGGCAACAAGATCAGGAACTTCTTCGAAAGGTACCTTAATTGGATTACAATATGATTTACTTGGAATTAATTTTTGCACAGAAGAAAAGATTTAAATGGAAAAAGGATAAAGAGCTAAAACATGTAAGTGTACACACCTTGAAGAACACATGCTCAACTGCCAAAAATGGAAAGGTAGAGAATGAATTTAGCTTCGCTGCTTCGGGTAAAAGAAGACGAAAGCAGATAATGAAAGCAAAAACAACAGAAGAAAGTTGATGACAGGGTTTAACACAGTAAAAGTTTCAAATGGTTGTTCTATACATTGCAAATTGCAATACATTTCCTTTAACCTGAAGTTCAGTCACAATGGTAAATCTGCTGTTTCAGTATGTTAACTGCTTAGATGTTTTTTAGATACCGAGGAATTTCCGGCTTCTTCAATTGCACGCTGTTATGACCGGCATCCAGTACTCCAGGCGAAGGCCCAGCAGTGGCTAGAGGATGCCGGCGGGTTAGGGGGCTCAAGGCCCATATTTATCATATTTTACATAATATTAGAGTTATTTTCTATTATTATTCAGAGACATATAAATACATTAAACTCTATTGAGGAAATTAAGCAGAAACAATTATTGTTTCCGGCTTCCTCAGGGAGCCGGGAGAAACCCTAGCCGCCTTCTCTCTTCTTCCTTCTGTGAACAGTACCGCGGCACTGTAGCGACTGTAGTGTAGCGCCGCCACCCTCTGCCTTCGCGAGATCACGGCACCCCGCCGTGGTCCATCGCGGTTTAAGCCTCGACCCCTGATCACCCACCGCTACAACCTACGCTCGGTCAGAGGAGGAACCTCGGTTCCTATCAGCTTGGTATCAAAGACCTTGTCGATCATGGACACCCCCGCTGTCTCCTCCGCCGCGCCATCGCCGGCGATCCCGCCGGTGCCGACCACCTCCACCGCGCCCCCTGCTACGTCGGGCGTTCTGGTGGTGCCGCCCTCCCAATCCTTGCCGACCACCGTCGCGCCGCGGCGGGTGTTAACGCCCGAGGAGGTGACGACCTCCATCGTCAATCTCAGCCATGGCGTGAAGGAGCTGCAGGACATGATGAAGGCGTTTCTGAGCGGCCAGTACGTGGTTCCACCACCGCAACCGTCACATCCTCCTCCTCCGCCGCTGCCGTTGCCCTCATCCGTCTCGGTGCCGCAAATCACCTACCCCTACGGGATGCCTACGGACTCCATGCCGTCGCCGTCGACTTCCGTTCAGCCGTCGGTGTCCCAGGTCCCGATCCATATGCTGCAACTTCCGCACTCGCCGTCGCCGATTCCGGCTTGGGCCCTTGGATCCTCGGCGGCGCACCACTCCATGACCGCGCCGCTATACTCCTCGGCGCCGCCTCGGTCCACCATCCCTCAGGCTCCATCGACGGTCGCCCATGGGGGACCCTATGCAGCAGGGACCCTGTACGGCGGCGTGGACGGGCCGCTGTTCCACGACACCAGCGCCTCCGTGGCGGCCTACGCGGCCGTGCCACCTGCGGCCGACCAGGAGGGTCCCTACGAGCGCCCTCAGCAGGCCATGGGGGGCGGTCTCGACCGCTTGCCGCCCAAGACGCATCGCCTCGAGTTCGCAACCGTACGACGGCTCGGAAGACCCCCTGAATTGGCTCAACCACTGCGAGCAATTCTTCCGGGGCCAACGATGGCCGGCCTCCGACAGAACGTGGATTGCGTCGTACCACCTCCGGGGCCTGGCGCAAACCTGGTACTACGCCCTCGAGCAGGATGAGGGCATGCCTTCTTGGGAGCGCTTCGTCGAGCTGTGCCGCCAACGCTTCGGACCGCCAGTTCGCGGTACTCGGCTGGCGGAGTTGGGGCGCTTGCCGTTCCAATCTACGGTCCAGGAGTTCGCCGACCGCTTTCAGGCGGTGTCCTGCCATGCACGTGGCGTCTCGGCCAAACAGAAGGCCGATCTCTTCGTCGGGGGCCTTCCCGAGTACATTCGGGTGGATGTGGAGATGCGCGATCCCCAGGACATCCAGACGGCCATGTACTTGGCACGGGCTTTCGAGCGTCGGGCGGCGGCCATGCCCACGGCGCCACCCCCGCGGGGTGCCCGGCCTCCACCTCGTCCCGGCCTGCCCCCGCGTGCCCCGCCACCAGCAGCGGGGGCTCCAGCTCAGCCGGGCGCTGGCCCCGCGGGCGGGCAGGGCGCCCCTCCCGTGCGTCAGTTCCGTCGCCTCACGCCGGCGGAACAGTTGGAGCGCCGCCGTCAAGGGCTGTGCTTCAACTGCGACGAGCCCTATGTCCGGGGCCATGTGTGCCCCCGGCTGTTTTACCTCGAGTCTACGGACTTCGTCGACGAGGCAGCCGGGGAGGTGACTGCTGCAGAAGCCGACGCAGCCGCCTTTCCAGACGAGCCGGCCGGCCAAGGTGTGGCCGGTGATGCAGCAGACGCTGCTAACGCCCTTGTCGTTTCTCTCCATGCTGTTGCAGGAATCCGGCCGCCCAACGCCATGCTGCTCCCCGTCACCGTCAAAGACGAGAGTTTCCTCGCCCTCCTCGACACCGGCTCCACTCATAATTTTGTCCAAGGGGCTGTGCTGCGCCGTTTGGGCCTGTCTCCAGCTGGTGGTGACCACCTCCGTGTCACGGTCGCCAATGGTGAGCACGTGGCGTGCTGAGGGCATTGCTCGGAACGTGCCCGTCCGCATCGGCGACGAGGACTTCACCATCACGTGTGTTGGCCTCAACCTGGGCGCCTTCGACTTCATCATCGGCTTCGACTTCATTCGCACATTGGGCCCCGTGTTGTGGGACTGCGACGCCCTTACCATGGCGTTCTGGAGGGAGGGCCGCCGCGTCACCTGGCAGGGCGTGCCCGGCCCTCAGACGCCCTCCCCACAGCAGGCGGTGACCGCGGTCACGACTGACCCGCGGCTACCTCTCCTGGATCGCCTGTTGGCGCAGCACGGTGACATCTTCGACGAGCCTACTGGGCTCCCTCCGGCGCGCCCCTACGACCACCGCATCCACCTGCTGCCCGGGACGGCCCCAGTGGCGGTGCGGCCGTACCGATACCCGCAGCTGCAGAAGGACGAGCTCGAGCGCCAATGTGCAGCGATGCTTGCCCAAGGGATCATTCGGCCGAGCACTTCGCCGTTCTCCGCGCCCGTCCTGCTGGTGCGCAAGGCGGACAAGTCGTGGCGCTTCTGCATCGACTACCGCTCCCTCAACGCCAAGACCTCCAAGGACAAATTCCCGATTCCGGTGGTTGACGAGTTGCTGGATGAGCTCCATGGGGCTCGTTTCTTCACCAAGCTTGACCTTCGTTCCGGCTATCATCAGGTGCGCATGCACCCGGAGGACATCGCCAAGACGGCTTTCCGCACCCATCAGGGCCACTTCGAGTTTCTGGTGATGCCATTTGGGCTCTCCAATGCCCCGGCAACCTTCCAGGCGCTGATGAATGACGTCCTTCGGCCTTACCTGCGGCGGTTTGTGCTGGTATTTTTTGATGATATATTAATTTATAGTCCATCATGGGCCGAGCACTTGCAGCATGTCAACATCGTCCTCCACGCGCTTCGGGTACACCACCTTCACTTGAAACGATCCAAGTGCTCGTTTGGCGCATCGTCGGTGGCCTACCTGGGCCACGTGATCTCCGAGGGCAGCGTCGCCATGGACGCTGACAAGGTCGCCGCCGTGGCTGCGTGGCCCCTGCCGCGCTCTGCCCGCGGCCTGCGTGGTTTCCTCGGCCTCGCGGGCTACTACCGGAAATTCATTCAGGACTTCGGCATCATCGCCGCCCCACTCACGCGTCTCTTGCGGCGGGACGCGTTTGTGTGGGACGACGATGCTTCGGGGGCATTCGAGGCGCTCAAGCGCGCTTTGACCACAGGACCTGTTCTTCAGATGCCAGACTTTACTAAGCCCTTCGTGGTCGACTGCGACGCGTCGGGCGCAGGGTTCGGCGCCGTCCTCCACCAGGGCGTCGGGCCCCTCGCCTACTTCAGCCGTCCCTTCGCGGCCCGTCATATCAACCTGGCGGCCTACGAGCGGGAGTTGATCGGCTTGGTTCAGGCCGTTCGTCATTGGCGTCCATATTTGTGGGGGCGCCACTTTTTGGTTCGCACTGACCATTACAGCTTGAAATTTTTACTTGATCAACGATTGTCTACAGTTCCGCAGCATCAATGGATCAGCAAGCTATTTGGTTTCGACTTCTCGGTAGAGTACCGTCCGGGCCGCTTGAACATCGTGGCAGACGCTCTCTCTCGCCGGGACTTGGCAGATGGGGGGGCAGCCGTCCTGGTGGCCGCGGCTGCAGCAGCCCTCCCCGTGTCGGGACCATCCTTCGACCTTCTGGACGCCATCCGGCGGGCAACAGCAGCCGCGCCTGACGCCCAGCAACTGCTGGCGCAGCTCCAGGCGGGGGAGCTGGCGGCCCCATGGCGCCTGGCTGACGGCCTTCTGATCCATGGCTCCCGCGTCTACGTGCCGGACCAAGGGGACTTGCGCCAGCAAGTGCTCCTCTTGGCTCACTCAGCTGGCCATGAGGGCACCCAGAAGACGCTACACCGACTCCGTGCAGATTTCTACATCCCTCGTGATCGTGTGTTGGTGCAGGACCTGGTGCGTTCTTGCACCACATGCCAGCGCAATAAGACGGAGACGGTTCAGCCCGCGGGCTTGCTGCAGCCCCTAGACGTCCCCACCCAAGTGTGGGCGGATATCTCGCTGGACTTCATCGAGGGCTTGCCCAAGGTTGCGGGCAAGTCGGTCATCCTCACGGTGGTGGATCGCTTCTCCAAGTACGCCCACTTCATCGCGCTCGGCCACCCCTACACTGCTACGTCCGTCGCTCGTGCCTTCTTCGACGGCATCGTTCGCCTTCACGGGTTTCCGCTGTCCATCGTCAGCGACCGGGACCCCGTGTTCACCGGGCACGTTTGGCGAGACATCTTCAAGATGGCGGGCGTCCAGTTGCGCATGAGCACAGCTTTCCATCCGCAAACGGATGGCCAGTCCGAAGTGGTGAACAAGGTCATCGCCATGTACCTCCGTTGTGTGACGGGGGATCGCCCCCGCGCGTGGGTGGATTGGCTGTCGTGGGCGGAGTACTGCTACAACACCTCCTTCCACACGGCTCTTCGCGCCACACCGTTTGAGGTCGTCTACGGTCGCCCTCCTCCGCCGCTGCTGCCCTATTCGCCGGGTACAGCTCGGACCGAGGCTGCAGATGCGCTTCTTCAGTCCCGTGATGAGATCCTCGCCGAGGTGCGCCAACGTCTTTTGCAGGCTCAGCAGCTGTCCAAAAAATATTATGATGCCGGCCACCGCGACGTCGAGTTCCAGGTGGGCGACTGGGTGTGGCTGCGGCTGCTCAACCGCACAGCCCATGCACTCTCTCCAGGGGCCAAGGGCAAACTCGGTCCTCGCTATGCCGGGCCGTTCCGCGTCTTGGAGCGTCTTGGAGCGGTGGCGTATCGTCTCCAGCTGCCCGAGGGTGCCCGTCTTCATGATGTCTTCCACGTGGGATTGCTCAAGCGCCACCGCGGTGACGCTCCAGCAACGCCGGCCAGCCTGGCGCCGACCTTTGACGGCCGTTACACTCCTGCCCCGGCCAAGGCGCTACGTGTCCAGCGGCGCCGTGACACCTGGCAGGTGCTGATCCAGTGGCATGGTTTTCCAGAAGAGGATGCGACATGGGAGTCCGTCGACGAGTTCCGCTCCTTCTACCCCGACTTCCAGCTCGAGGACGAGCTGTTTGAGAAGGCGGGGAGAGATGTTATGACCGGCATCCAGTACTCCAGGCGAAGGCCCAGCAGTGGCTAGAGGATGCCGGCGGGTTAGGGGGCTCAAGGCCCATATTTATCATATTTTACATAATATTAGAGTTATTTTCTATTATTATTCAGAGACATATAAATACCTGTAAACTCTATTGAGGAAATTAAGCAGAAACAATTATTGTTTCCGGCTTCCTCAGGGAGCCGGGAGAAACCCTAGACGCCTTCTCTCTTCCTCCTTCCGTGAACAGTACCGCGGCACTGTAGCGACGGTAGCTGTAGCGCCACCGCCCTCTGCCTTCGCGAGATCACGGCGCCCCGCCGTGGTCCATCGCGGTTTAAGCCTCGACCCCCGATCACCCACCGCTACAACCTACGCTCGGTCAGAGGAGGAACCTCGGTTCCTATCACACGCAGCCTGCTTTAATTACAAAGTTTTGAGCTATCCAGCTGACTTAAGGGAAACGACATAGCAAAAATAAAAGATAACTTACAATAACTGCTTACATGATGCACAAAAATACAAATCATAGAGAAGCATCCTATTCTGTAACTGATACTAACAACCAGTTGGAACAGCATTCTGCAATAAATTGAGTGAAAGATAGTGGCAATATCAAATGATGCATACCATTTGTGGATTGACCAATGGAACGTGCAACTTGGCTCAACTTGTCTTTCACAGCTTAAACATGAAAACAAAAATCATGCGAAGCAAACAGGAAAAAGCCAAACACTGCAATTGTAGTGTTAAGCATGAAGATCCAAGTCCTCAGCAGTTCTATTAGAGGCCAAAGTCTATACCTCAAACTCTGAGTGTGGCAGTGCTTTGTATGGCAGTTGAAACTCAGTCATAAGCATCCTCTGAAATAGATGATGTGCAACAAGCAACAGTTAAAGCATAAATGCATATTATTTTCCTTTGTCAGTTCTATGGTAAATGGATGGGGGAATTCCTTGTGTGCCATTAAAAAAGATCGCAATGCTCTGTGTGCCTCTGGAAAAGTTCAGCGGTCTTCAGCGCCACTGCTCCAACTTTTTTGTGCCCTCCATGGCTCCATGCCACTGCCGTCAGTTTGGGCTCTAACGCCGTCAAACTGCAGGTGTGAAAAGACGAAAATACCCTTAAGTCTAAATATGTCATTAATTTTTTTTGAGCATCTTAACGACTTCAAATGAAAAAACTCAAAACTAGAAAGTTGTAGATCTCGTCGAGATCTATAATTTTCATATAAAAATTATCTTCATTTAATTCCGCAAAAAAAAATATGATTTGATATGATTAATATATCTTAGAAAAATCATATCTTTTTTTTTTGCGAAATTAAATGAAGATAATTTTTATATGAAAATTATAGATCTCGACGAGATCTATAACTTTCTAGTTTTGAGTTTTTTCATTTGAAGTCGTTAAGATGCTCAAAAAAAATAATGACATGTTTAGACTTGAGGGTATTTTCGTCTTTTCACACCTACAGTTTGACGGCGTTAGAGCCCAAACTAACGGCAGTGGCATGGAGGGCACAAAAAAGTTGGAGCAGTGGCGCTGAAGACTGCTGAACTTTTCCAGGGGCACACAGGGCATTGCGATCTTTTTTAATGGCACACAAGGAATTCCCCCTAAATGGATAGGAAGTCACATGTGATTCAAGACTCTCAAGCCGAAAGCGATACCGAAAAAAGTGTAGTCTCCATGGAGAGAAACCACTTTCGCAATTCCTCCCTGTGTGTTGTATCAAATACAGCTTTCCAGTGAGTTGGTCAAAAGAACCACAAGTGAACCACCATAGTTAATATATGTAGCGAATATAAACATATGAATATTAAGCTTACGTTCTGCAGTAGACTAGGCGGAGCACAAAGTGCGATATTATATCCTTGTTCAAAGTCTCTGCTGGATCCTGGTGCCTCATGTGTGTCTTCCACAATTCACTGGCCTGAAATGCAGAACAGAATAAGGCATTTCTATTTAAAACAAAATTTAGACCAATGCCAGAGTGCGATGCTAAGTCCATAACTAGGGTTCCAAAACCTTCCATGTTATCTTACATTCTTACTTCAATATGATTCTAAGGAGAAAGCAACAATTCTAGCTACAAAAATTAGACCATAGCTAAGCCCATAAGCATGAACGATAATAAAAAAAAATTGAAATTTCGGATTGTAGTACCACAGTAACATCCAAAAGGGCCTAAGTTAGCCACTCTTCATATTCTCTAGCGAAATCCAACTCAGACAAAGAGGTTGATCCTACACATACACAAGACTGCAACCACAGAAACCTTTGCCTACTGCTGGCAAAACCCAAATTTTCACCAGAAATATGCTCCAAATATAGTTCCCTCCAATTCCTCCCCCCCCCCCCCCCCCCAACAAAAACAATGAACAGCAAAGGCGAGAATCGGTCACCAGTTTCTCCATCTCCTCCAGCCTCTTCCCATGCGAGAGTCCATCTGAAATCCCCTTGAGAACTGCTCATCACCAGCGCAACGAAACGCGCTAGCAAGATCTGAGGAAGTAACGAAAGGAAGCCATGCGGGATTGGGAAGCATTTTTCTCGCCAGAAAGAAGCTGCACCTCGGAGGCAGTCGATGGTGAAGAGCTCGAACTCCTCCAGCCACACCTCGAGCTGCGGCGCCGCCTTGTAGGTCGGCAGGGCCCCTGCGCCTGCGGCAGCTGCGGCGGCAACCTGCCGGTGGGAGCGCACGATCTCCATGCGGCTTCGGAGGCTGCGTGGTCAGCGGATCCTCCACTACACTACAACCTTAAAACACCAACTGCATTGGAGTCGCTAAAAGACCTGTACAGAGACAAACAGTCAGTCGCTAAATCATTATAGCGACAGAGCCTTGCTGTTGCTACAAAAGGCGTCGCTAAAAGTAAATAGCGACAGAGCTACATTTTAACGATCAGCTTGATGCTTACCTCTTGGATGCTTCACTCAATGATGTTTGTTCGTACGGGATGATTCGAACAAGGTTTGCAGGTGGGTAATCTGCAATGGCATATATTTCTACATGAGATTCACATGTATTTTCCTGATGTCCATGTCAAACAGAAGCTAATACTTGAGCTAATATATCCTATGCCATTAAAAATCATTACAAGACAAGCCAAACTTAAAGCCGAGCCAACTTAATTCCCCTGCTTGCCTGCGACACTGCAAACTGCCTGCTAGCTATAGATTCCACAACCTATCAACTGATAACTTAGCTAAAACCTATCACACTTGAAGCAGCAGACACTACCTATTGGAGCCATACCTGACCTATTGTACCATGATGACTACTTAGCCATTTGTAACTTCTCAACTGAGACAGAGGGTGTGCAAAATATAAGCCTCAAGGAGCTACCTATTGGTGTTATGAATAATGCAAAACAGATATTTTCACTGATTTTGTTAAAATCCATCGGAGTCGGCTGACACCGAAAAGGGCATACCTCTGCCCCTGCAGATAGATATCAGTAAATCCTACTAACTAGCAACGTAAAACGAAATACACATCTTTTCTTTTGCCAGTCTGTAAAACCATGATGAAAATGTGATGCAATGATCTTTTGGCTTGCCCAAAGCATACGAAAAAAAGATCCTGCTAGGTGCTAGCAAGTTTGAGGCTGAAAACAATTTTTCCCCCAAAAAAAGAGGACGAACGCAGGAATAATATGAAAACTAGAGCATATATAGTAGTTAGTTCATGGCGGGAGAGATGGAAAATAGCGAGTGTATCCACCAAGACATCCATTGCCTTTATTTGCATCTGTCTTTTTTTTTTTTGACAGGTAAAGTAGTTTACCTTCACTCCTTCAGATTCGGGCGGGGCGGCTTCTGTCGGGGTGGCGGCCGTCCAGCCCAGGCGCCGGGACGCCGAGGTGGCGCGCGGCGGCGGGCGTCTGGCCCTTGCGCCGGGGTGGAGGCGGCGGGCTTCCGGCGGACAGACAGCGGGGGTGGCGGGGGCGGACGTCCGGCGGGCGGGCGGGCGGGTGGGCGGGCGGCGGCGGGAGTGAAGAGATTGGGGGCGCCTTGGCGGGAAAGGCACCTCGTTTTCCCGCCTCGATGCCGCTGGGGCTGGGCCGTAGCTAGGCCTGCTAATGGAGCCGCGGGGAGGAAGTTGCCGCGGGGGGCAGTCGTGGACGAAGAACCGGGATCCTACGGTTCCAAATAAGTCACCTTGTTACAAGTTAAAAAGTAAAATAAGTAATTTATTTTATTAAATACCACCAACTTATAAGTCACTCCTACTTATAAGTTTTAAGTTGGTTCACCCCTGCTTAAAACTTATAAGTCACCTTTTTCTGTGTGGGGCCCACACCTTTAATAAGCTTATAAGTCATCTACGACCAAATAGACATGACTTATAAGTCACTGGTTTTCAGTCACCTGACTTAATAAGTCACCTGACTTATGGAAACCAAACAGGCCCTACATAACAAGGGTAATAATAGCGTGTCCGGTGGCCGCCGTCTAGATCCATCCTCTTCTCTCGGGAGAAAAGAAAACGATCCGGTGGCGTTTGGTTCATGGGATACAGGTGTGGGATAGGCGTATCATAACCTAATAGTAGCATAATCCATGTTTGGTTCACTGGTTTGGGATACAGCGGAGGTTTGGGTTTGGGATAGGATGGTCTCTCATCCTACCCAATCTATCTCAGTGGGGAGGGTGAATTACGAAAGGGATAGCACTGTAGCGACGAGATTGGAGCAGCGAGGCGAGCCAAGAACCATAGGTGAGCAGCTCGATTCCAGCGGGGTGGAGATCGATCCGGCGACTTACAGCTCGATCCCGGCTCAAGTTGGCATATAACGCCGCTGGCGCCGGCACCATGCTGCCTAACGTGCGGAGCAGCAGCCGCTGCCGCCACCACAGAGAGGGACGCCGTGGCGGGCGCTGGTGGCTGGTTTGGATGATCTCCAGTACCTCCTAGGTACTATCCTTCGTTAGACTGTCTTCAACGGATGTCCTATATGGACATTCATATAAAAAAATGGGTCTCGAATGATACTGTATCAGACTCCATCAGAGCACCTGTAACACCCCAGGTGTTTGGCTTCCACATTTGCACTTGCATTTTATGAACATGAGCATCATTCATCCATTCATAAGCTTATATCACATGAAACATGATTTCGAAACATTGCAACATGTTGCATATTTCATGTGTGTTGTTTCTTTTATGAAATGAATAGTGTGCAACACTTAAGTGCAACATGTGCAACTCACTTTAGTGAAACATGGTTAGTTAGTACCATGCAACAAGATCATGAAACATGTGAAACATGACTATGAAACAAATGTAACATTTCATGTGTTTTTCATTGTTTCAGTACATACAATGCTTGATTCTTGTGTGACCAATGTGTGGTATGGCTAAAAATTCTCTTAAACAACTTAGTGACACCTAGAATGTCATTTGGAACATTGTTCATATTGATCATGTTGCCTAAATGTGATTTCAAAAAGTGGTTTGACTTGTTTTGACTCCTGAACTCTTTTGTTTGACTATTTAAAAAGTGTAGCTTAAAGTATTTGCATGTCTGAGCAACCTAAAACAAAGTTGTAGCAAATTTTATAAGGAACAAACTTTGTTTAGAAGCCAAGTCATGAAAATGTGCATAACATACTCAAAAAGGGCCCACAAGTCAATGTTGAGGGCTGATTCAACACTTAGAAAAAAAATTCTAAGTCTTGTATTGAATTTCAGTTTTCATGTACCCCAGTTTAGAGCTCTGTAGTTTGCAAACAAAGCCAAACCAGCTCGAGCTCCAATTGTAAAAGTTGTAGTTCCCATGTAGATGTCCAACTTTGTCAATTATACCTTGAGCTATGTCATCACGGATTAGGAGTTGATCACCGTCAAAGTTCGCCTGTCAGTCGGTACCGTTGAAACCTGAAACGCAAATTTTAGGCCGGTCATGGCCGACCGAGACCAGAAGGTGGCCGCCACATGGCCACCACACGCCTAGCTTGCCCTGACCGTGCCGCGCGCTGGCCGGCTTGAAGTAGAGGACGCCCTGCTGCCCTCCGCACGCACTCTGCCTCCTCCTTCGCTTCCTCCGCTCGCCTGAAGCGCCGAAGCGGAGCCACCGCCCCACCTTTGTCCCGCCGAGCTTGCGCGCGCTCGCTGTCGCGTCCTACCTCACTCCAGCTAGCCGGAAGCTTCGCCTTGCTTAGCTTCACCATCTTCGCCAACTTGTAGCGACAAATCGACCATGGGTGAGGGCCTCCGGCCGTTTCCACCATCGCCCGCCATGGCAGGGTCTCGCCGGAGTTGGAGCCCTACGTGGCCGACCACCCCCAGAGCCTTCTCATGTTCCTTTCTCCCTCCCCTTAGCTTCCTTGCGACCCCCTGAAGCTCATACCAAGCTTAGCCACGCCCTACAGGGCCAGACCTCACCGGAGCACCGTCGGACCCCGCCACCGTCCTTGCTAGAGTTCGGTAGAGGTTGCGGGAAGGGCATGGTTAGGTGCGGTCCGTCGAGACGAGCATGCCGGTGCCCTCGGCCTCGCCTGAGTCCTCGCCGTTGGCGAGCAAGCACGGGTCAACCGCTGCTCCCCTATTCTGCGGTCTCTGACCGGTGGGACCGTTGACCCCGCGGGTCCCGCGCGTCAGTGAACCTTGTTCATGTTTTATTGATTTAAATGCAGATTTGATGCTATTTTGTGAATTTTGTAACTCCAAATGTGTAGATCCAAATGGTGTGATTCAAAATTTTTTAGACTCACAGTGAAGTCTAGTATTTAAGAAAAATATGACATGAGCACATGATGTAGAAATTTTGGATGAATTAAATAGGAACTTGAAATGTGTTTTTAAATGCATGCAAACTTATTTAAATTATATCTTGAGTTTCTGTGATCCAAAAATTATGAAATTTTGTGGGTAAGCTATTCTTGCTTAGTAGAAGCTTTGGTAAAAATTTGAGAGTCATTGCATGTATGGTTTTTAAGTTATAGATTTTCCTTTTATCATTGATTGATACTTGTATAAATTTTTGTAAATTATCTAGGAATCCTATGACCATAAAACTTTGTGGGGAGTATCCTAGTACCTTAAGGATGTTAGGAAAAATATGAAATCTGTTGCTTGACACTTTTCACTAAGGTTTCCTAATTATGTCATTTTAAATTATTATGTCTTATCATTTTTATGTAGGCTGTTAGACTTGCTCAAATGGTGTGAAATTTTTATAGTGGTCTACTTAGAGCATGTAGTATGTACTATAATTTTTATAGATTTAATGGTATAGTTCTCATATATGTTTACCATTTCCTCTAATTAATTAAATAAATTAAGAAAGGTATTAAAAGAAATATTTTGGTGATGAACACCTTACTTTCTGGTGTTCTTGTGATATGTGTAATAAGTGAGTAGAGTTAGTTTTGTCCTATTATGTGTTTACATCATAAGTTAATAATTATTTCGTTTGCATTATGTCCCTCTGGACAGATCTGGGGACTTTATAAAGTTCCTCATGATATTTTGGTTTGCTGTGAATGTGATGAATACAAAAGTTGTAGATAATTTATGTATCTAGCTCATGTCAAAACTTGATGGCATTTGGCCTAGTAGTTTAGGAACTACAGCTGTTTAAAGTTAAGTTCCAGTTTTATCTACTCTCTGTCTTGTAGGACAGAGTTCTGTTGATTAAAGAATTCAACCTGGTAAAGATTAGAATCATGCTTAGAGGTCTAAAAATAAATTGTAGATAATTTCATAAGCTTTCCAAATTATCTTATTGTATGTCATTTGGATTTATAAATCTCTAGTTATGGCCAGTTTACTGTACCGCTATATAGTCTCCATTTTGCTGAAATACAAATGCTTGAGTGTATGCTTCGTGCCACGCCCTCATTGATTGTTTAAGGGCTAGCCTAACTTGAGAACATGCTTCGGTGCAGGTGCTAGGTCATTAACTGAAGATGAGCAATTATATATTATGTTGTATAAACTTGGTAAGTAAAGTGATTTGAATAGAACTTAAGTAGAATATGCAGACTACAGCGAACATGTGCATTCTCTGAGCATCCCTAACTTCGTTCATATGCATCCATGATATTTATCCTGCACATTCATGCAATAGGTGTGCCGGAGGGAGTGACGTTGCTAGAGTTCAAGGGAGCCAACCAGGAGGAGGAGCCCAAGGTGCAGGAAGCCGACGAAGCAGCCACCGCGGAGGAGTTGCCTGAGTGCCCTGACCACCAGCCTTCCTCTTTCCTGAAAGGCAAGCCCCGGAGCATATTAAGCCTCTCATGTTTTTATAAATACATTGAGTATCTTTTATTCGTTGATAATGCATTAAGTATAAGAATTGGTTGGAACCAATTGTTGCATTATATATCCATCCTTGTCCAGATATCGCACTGGAATCCTATTTAAGTTCAGGAACGGGTTAAATGCTTAGCCATGCTTAGTGCGGTAGAAGTCAGGTGATTTCCTGTCACCTACAAGCTTTAGGATGAGGTGGATCACGGTTGGCTATATTTGCTATCGTGGAAAAGAACCATGTGAATAATGAATTAAGACCGGGCAGAGTCTTATGTAGGTTTGAACATAGTGACTCCATCTGCGTCGTTTAAGGACCGATATACTGTACGTCCTCATGTCATGTTGAATGCAGCCTAGCACTTAGCTGGCCAGATAAGTTATTCCGATCGCGAAGCCGAGTAGCTCAACTCAGGCCAGGATCCTTGGGGGTTGGATGCATTTTGGAGGAAGTAAAGATGTGCGGAGAGCCATTGGCATAAGTCCAAGGGGAGTCAGGTGCTTAAAATCATGCACTTCCTAGCAGAGTGGTTCTCTGAGAATGCAGGGCGGCCCAGACCCGTGTCTTTTCTTTTATTTTCTCCTGACTTGTACAAAAGGTGACTTGTTTGCGACCTTGACGGGGGAAGCAGGGTTTGTGTTAGAAATAACCCTCCAGCTGGATATGAATCGATTTGAATCGCCGTCTCTCCCGGATAGTGAGAGCTTGACTGAGCAGCGGCAACGTAGATTCAATTAATTTAACGATATGATTAAATGGATGATGATGATAAGATTGCCACAATGTATACCTAATATGGTTATTAATGTTTGCACCCTAACAAAATAATTGCTTAGTACAGGTGCTAATATAGATGACAGGTTAATGGCTAAAAATCACTGCTAGTTCATGTTAAGAGTTGATCATTATTACTTATGCTTTTCTGTAAAAAGAAAGTATTAGCCAGATCCACTAAATTAAGCTATGCATAATCCTTGGTGTCATTTGTTTTGGTTTTCGACGGGTAAGTCTAGCTGAGTATATTTTTGTACTCAGGGTTTATTCCCTCTTGTTACAGATGACCTCATATATCAGGGATTCTGTAAGTATTGTTTCCACCCGATGAGTGATGAAGACTAGATCATGGGCATGATCTTTGTTTCTCTTATCCGAATGCTTTTGTGGGTTGTGATCAGCGAACCAGTATTTGTATTTGAACTCAAGTGTGTAAGTTAAACTATTTGCTTTCGCGTACTTTACAAGACTTGTTTTGTAATAACGATGACTCTGTGATGATGTAATCTATTTGTAAACGTCTGCAAAATGTTGTAACATATGATATGTTATGTTGAATTACTGTGATCTTGGTTGTATGCAAGTTGGCTTGAAATCCTTCGAGATTTTAGTTGACTACCGGGTTTATATGGGCTCAAGTTCGAGAATTTGATCGTTTCGACGATTGTTTTTGTACTTGTGCTCTTATAAATTGGTCGGTTATATGACAGCTAGTATTAGAGCTAGATTCAACATTAAACATGTCTTACGGCTATTTAAAACAAAAGCTTTTGTTGTGAAAATGGTTTTCCAACTTATAGTTATATATAAGTTTTCAAAAATCAAAATTTTTATGGTGTACTGGTGATCACATCCCTTGTAGCCCACTTAAGGACTTCTAGGTGGCTTATATATAATTATTAACTTGGGGGAAATTGATTGTTTCTATTTTATCGTCCATGCGGCGTGACATTGCATGGGTGCCATTCGTTTGAATGGTAATGTATGGATCAATTGCCTTTACGCCAAGGTAAGCATGAGTTGCGAGAGCATGACCGTCCAACCATCGGTCTAGGGGAGAGCTAGTTGTGGTTACTAGAGTATGTACATGTTGCATACATGTATATACGAAGGTACTTAATTGTGGGTACATCTGTCGGGTAGTTTGGGTACCAAAGTATATATATCTGGGGATGTATATATGGAGAGTATCTTAGTTACTACTTGTGTAATTAGCATTATATCTTGTTGGGTTGGGCTGTAATGAAGTTTTCTGCAGGTACACTAACAACGCACCGTGTAGATCGACTAGTTACCGCTAATTGAGAGAACATATGTATGCCACCGTATATTCCGCTAAAGCTTAGAATTTTCTTAGGTTTGTGAGGATGTACGGAACGAGCATGCATCATATTCCCTCATGTCATTCATATTGCATTACTCCCTCCCTTATAATTGCTTATCCCAAGAATAAAGTGCAACCTCTCAACAAAATAATCCTCTCACATGAATTGCATCCCTTTTTGATACAGGTGGCCGCGCCCGTGTTTCCTACTGGTAGCAGCACCTTTTTAGACTAGTTCAGTACTCCCACCTTGCTCTGGAGGGTGCTCAGTTCAGTTGGGTACCCAGAGGCACCCAACTATACGTGGAGGCAGGCGGTACCATTGGGAGATGTACCATGGTACGTCGTGACCTTTATAGTGCCGCAAAACCCCACAAGACCATTGTGGCATGGGTGGAGCATTGAGACTGATGGGCAAAGCCTATGGGAAGCTACTCAGGTTGCTACCCTTGATGTGCTGATGGATATAGCACAGAGCTTCGGGGATGAGTTAGTGGGTGGACCAGCTTCATCCATTCTCTGAGTGTCTCCTACTAAGGCTGAGTGGACTTAGGACGTTGGCCAGGCCTTGGTTCAAGGCCATGGCGAACATGTGTAGAGCGACAATGCTGGAATGAGTGCTATGATGGTAGTCTTGAAGCTTTGTCAAGTCAGACAAAACACCCTTTCTAGTGTGCTAGACGAAGCTGGCAAGGCAATGGTAGCCTAGCACAAGTTCAGGTTGTGTGCCCGCAAGTATCGCCGTAGGGCGGATGCATGTGGGAGAGCTCAGCAAGAAGTGGAGGAGATTCATGGTATTGCAAAATATCGTCTACAGCAGTGGGGTCAAATCGCACGTGAGAGAGACGAGCTTCATAACCAGCTGATGAACCTCACTATTGAGAGAGATGAGGCTGCACAAGAGTTAGATCATGTGCCCCGTCATAGAGATGCAGCTTTAGAGTTAGCAGAAGAAAGACGTTGGGGTTGGATGTTGGCTAACCACAACGCCTTTCAAAGGGAGCAAGCACTACAAGAATAGCTTGAAGAGCTTCAGGTTGAGCACCATCAACTGTACAACCATCTGTTTCCTATTCCTTGCCTCATACCAAGGTATCCAAATATGGGTGGACCTCAAGTGATTGAGGCCGATGATGAAGAAGAGGACGTGTAAATGGATGACAATGCAGCTAAGCCGACAGATGAAGAAGAAGAGGAAGACCTAGAAGAAGTCCAAGGTGTCTCTGATATGGACAGCGATCACTTCGATGAGTAGTAGTTAGCAAGTCTCACTAGTTTAAGCTTTTGCAGTCATTGATGTAATGGACTTAAGTGCGATGACTGATGTTGGATGTACCTTTTTAATTCGAACTTGGCATGTAATGTACTTTAATTCGCTCCCTTCAGGATGCGTATCGTAATGGTTAAGTTTAAAACTTGTCATGTTGGAATGCACTGCGTATGGCGCTAGTATTCCAATTGATGGTGTGGCGATTGGAGAATGAATTATGGTCTCTATTTATTGTATGAAGTTTTCATTCTCATCAGTAAATTCAGTTTGGCACAATTACATTGTTCCTCTCCAATGTGCTAACATCATCAATAATTACTGGTTGTGCATTGTTGCAGATGCCTCGTACTCGTTCCACCGGTGCGGGTGATGATGATGATCTTCCACCGCCACCACCACCCACACCAACGGAATTGATGGCAATTCTTGCGGAAGGCCAGTGCACTATGGCTGAGGCTCTCCGTACGATTGCAAATCATGATGGTCATGGTCTACGCCAAGAATTAGAACCAAATCAATACAATGACTTCAAGGATTTCCTTAACACGAAACCCCCGATCTTCAAGGAGGCTGAGGAGCCCTTACAAGCTGATGAGTGTTGAATACTCTCAAGCAGAAGTTATGTCTGCTCCGCTTGACTAAGGTGCAGAAGACTAAGTATGCATCTCACCAACTGCATGGGCTAGCTGGTATTTGGTAGAGTCATTATCGGTCCACTATGCCTGCTAATGCCCAAATAACTTGGGATCAGTTCAAGTCTGCTTTCAGGGGAAATTACATTCCTCCTGGTCTCATGGCAATCAAGCATATAGAGTTCATGAAGCTAACCAGGGGAACAAGAGCTTGAATGAATACCTGCAGGCTTTCAACAACCTTGCAAGGTATGCTACCGAGTTTGTGGACACTGATGCCAAAAAGAATGCTAGTTTCAAGCGATGACTTAGCCCCAAGTTGATGAAGACCATGAGAAATTGCAAGTGTGCTCTTTTTAATGAGTTTGTGAGTGATGCTTTATCGCAAGAGAACAATAATGCTGTGTATGCTACTTCGAAAAGTCATAAGAGGGCCTATGAGGCGGGTGCCTCACAATCCAAGGCTCCAGTCACACAGAGGGCTCCATTCCGTCCTCCAGCATTAGCCGCTAAGTTCCGCCTACCGCTGAAGAAGAATCCCGCCAAGACTAGATTCCGCAAGGCATTTACCGTTGCTCTTCCCAAAGGCACTACCAGTCAGGGCAGTTTCAATGTGCCACCAAGTAACATGCCATGCTAGAACTGCAACAAGACCGGTCATTGGGCAAAGAAGTATCCTTACCCCAAGAAGAATAACTACCAAGGTGGCCGTTAGGAGCAGGTGAACCACACTAATATTACTGAAATTCCTTCAGGAGAGGTAGTGACTGCTGGTAAGTTTCTAATTGATCAACACCCCGTAGTTGTACTATTTGATTCGGGTGCTTCGCATTCCTTTATTAGTCCAGCATTTGCATCCAAGTTTATGTAGAAAACATATACTGTTGAGGGTGATAGTTATTGTATTAGGGCTGCTAGTGGTACTATCCCAACCAAGCTGGTAGTTAGGGACGTATAATTTGAGATAGAGGGGCGAAGTTATCGGGTTGATCTGGTAGTTTTACCGGGGCTAGGTATCGATGTGATATTGGGAATGAACTGGATGAGCAGTCATGGAGTGCTTATTGATACATCGACTAGGGTAGTCATGCTTAGATATTCTGGTAATCAGGAGGGTTTTCTAGTATAGTTACCTAGGGACATCAATCTTTCTTGCATGACTAATGTGGTGCAAGCAAAGCCTCTGGCATATATCCCTGTCGTGTGTGACTTTCCGGATATTTTCCCCGATGATTTGCCTGGATTGCCCCCGGATCGAGAAGTGGAGTTCAAGATAGAGTTGCTTCCTGGTACAATGCCCATTTCTAGAAGGTCGTATAGGATGCCTCCCAATGAACTAGCCGAACTTAAGGCCCAGTTGAATGAGCTTCTAAAGAAAGGCCTTATCCGTCTTAGTTCATCTCCATGGGGGTGCCCAGCTATCTTTGTGAAGAAGAAGGATCAATCCCTACGCATGTGTGTAGATTATAGACCTTTGAATGCAGTTACAATCAAGAATAAGTACCCTTTGCCACGTATAGATATCTTATTTGATTAGTTGTCTAAAGCAAAAGTCTTTTCCAAGATTGATTTAAGATCTGGTTATCATCAAATCAAAATTCAGCTTAAGGATGTTCCAAAAACTGTATTCTCTACAAGATATGGTCTGTATGAGTACCTTGTTATATCTTTTGGATTGACCAACACCCTCGTACATTTTATGTATTTGATGAATTCGGTGTTTATGCCCGAGTTGGATAAATTTGTGGTGGTATTTATAGATGATATCTTGGTCTATTCTGAGAATGAAGAAGATCATGTTGAACATTTGCGAGTTGTCCTCACTAGATTACGGGAACACCAGCTATATGCAAAGTTCAGCAAATGTGAATTCTGGCTTCGTGAGGTACCTTTTCTTGGACACATGTTGTCCGATGGTGGAATTATGGTTGATCCCACCAAGGTGCAAGAAGTGTTGAACTGGAAGGCTCCAATCTCGGTGCATGAGGTTCAGAGTTTTCTAGGGTTGGCTGGCTATTATCGTCGCTTCATCCCAGATTTCTCTAAAATAGCCAAGCCTATGACTCGGTTGCTGCAAAAAGACATAAAGTTTGTCTGGACTCCCGAGTGTGATGCGGCTTTCCATACCCTACGAACTCTTCTAACTTCGGCTCCGGTTTTGGCACAATCGAATATCGAGAAACCTTTTGATGTGTTCTGTGATGCATCAGGTATTGGGTTAGGAGGTGTTCTTATGCAAGAGGGTAGAGTCATTGCTTATACCTCTCACCAACTTCAGAAGCATGAAGTGAATTATCCAACGCATGACTTGGAACTCGCTACAGTTGTTCATGCTTTGAAGGCTTGGAGACATTATTTTCTCGGCAATGTGTGCAACATCTACACTGATCATAAAGTCTCAAGTACATCTTCACTCAACCAGAGTTGAATATGCGTCAGAGAAGATGGCTCGAGTTAATCAAGGATTATAACCTCCAAGTGCACTATCACCCTAGCAAGGCAAATGTCATAGCGGATGCCTTAAGTAGGAAATCTCATTGCCACTCATTGATTGAGAGTGATGTCCATTTGTCAAAACTCCTTCATCCTACAGTCCTTTACAACATCACTGTCAGTTGTACTCTACAGGGTTGAATTATCGAGCTGCAGAAGACAGATCCAGGTGTGTTCCACATCAAGCGCAAGATGAAAGAGCAAGAATCCAAATATTTTTGAGTAGATGAGGATGGCGTGTTATGGTTCAAGGATAGGTTGGTGGTTCCGAAGGATAGAGAGCTTAGAAATCAAATCATATCCGAAGCTCATTCCTCTAAATTATCTATTCATCCTGGTAGTAGCAAAATGTATCATGATTTAAAGCCTCACTTTTGGTGGACCAAAATGAAGAAAGAGATAGCCGCTTATGTGGCTAGGTGTGACACTTGTTGTTGAGTCAAGGCTGTGCACATGAAAGCTGGATTACTTCAGCCACTCTCTATTCTAGGTTGGAAATGGGAGGAGATCAGTATGGATTTTATAGTTGGACTTCCCACTACTCAGAGGAATTTTAACTCCATTTGGGTGATTGTAGACCGTCTGACCAAGTCTGCACACTTCATTCCTATCCACATAGATTTCCGTCCAACCGACCATGCAGAGTTGTACTTTAATCAGATAGTCCGACTTCATGGGATCCCTCGTACTATTGTCTCGGATAGGGGACCACAGTTCACTGCTCGCTTTTGGGAGCACTTACACGGATTATCAGGAACTAAGTTAGTAAGAAGTTCTGCCTATCATCCTCAAACCAATGGACAAACTAAACGAGTGAATCAAATCTTAGAAGATATGTTTAGAGCATGTGTCATCTCGGCTAAGGGTTCATGGGAAAAATGGTTGCCCCTAGCTGAATTCTCATACAATAATAGTTATCAAGAGAGTATCAAGATGGCACTGTTTGAAGCTTTGGATGGCTGAAAGTGTAGAACCCCGTTAAATTGGGTAGAAGCCGGTGAAAGGAGATACTATGGAATTGATTTTGTTTAAGAAGCCGAAGAACAAGTCCGTACTATCTAAACCCATATGGCCACAGCTCAAGCTAGGCAGAAAAGTTATGTTGATCGACGTAGAAAACCTATTGAGTTCGAAGTTGGAGACTTTGTTTATCTGAAAGTCTCACCCATGAAGAGTGTCCAACACTTTCGTGTGAAGCGAAAGCTTACGCCGAGATATATTGGTCCATTTGAAATCATTGGACAAGTGGTAAGGTGGCGTACAAGATTCAGTTACCTCCTAAGATGAGTGCTATCTTCAATGTCTTTCATGTATCTCAATTGAAGAAATGTCTTCGTGTCCCTGAAGAGAGAGTTCTATTGGGGGATATCGAGTTAAAATCAGATTTAACCTTTGAAGAAAAGCCAGTCCGAGTGATTGACACTCGTGAGCGAGTGACTCAGAGTCGGGTGGTCAAGTTTTACAAAGTCATGTGGAGTAATCAGGGTAGTGAACGTGATGCAACATGGGAAAGAGAAGATTATTTGAGGGATGATTATAAGGAATTCTATCAACAATGGTACGCTTTTCAAATCTCGGGATGAGATTTTTATAAGGGAGAGGGCTGTAGCACCCCAGGTGTTTGGCTTCCACATTTGCACTTGCATTTCATGAACATGAGCATCATTCATCCATTCATAAGCTTATATCACATGAAACATGATTTCGAAACATTGCAACATGTTGCATATTTCATGTGTTGTTTCTTTTATGAAATGAATATTGTGCAACACTTAAGTGCAACATGTGCAACTCACTTTAGTGAAACATGGTTAGTTAGTACCATGCAACAAGATCATGAAACATGTGAAACATGACTATGAAACAAATGTAACATTTCATGTGTTTTTCATTGTTTCAGTACATACAATGCTTGATTCTTGTGTGACCAATGTGTGGTGTGGCTAAAAATTCTCTTAAACAACTTAGTGACACCTAGAATGTCATTTAGAATATTGTTCATATTGATCATGTTGCCTAAATATGATTTCAAAAAGTGGTTTGACTTGTTTTGACTCCTAAACTCTTTTGTTTAACTGTTTAAAAAGTGTAGCTTAAAGTATTTGCATGTCTGAGCAACCTAAAGCAAAGTTGTAGTAAATTTTATAAGGAACAAACTTTGTTTAGAAGCCAAGTCATAAAAATGTGCACAACATGCTCAAAAAGGGCCCATAAGTCAGTGTTGAGGGCTGATTCAACACTTAGAAAAAAAAATTCTAAGTCTTGTATTGAATTTCAGTTTTCATGTACCCCAGTTTAGAGCTCTGTAGTTTGCAAACAAAGCCAAACCAGCTCGAGCTACAATTGTAAAAGTTGTAGTTCCCATGTAGATGTCCAACTTTGTCAATTATACCTTGAGCTATGTCATCACAGATTAGGAGTTAATCATCGTCAAAGTTCGCCTGTTAGTCAGTACCGTTGAAACCTGAAACACAAATTTCAGGCCGGTCATGGCCGACCGAGACCAGAAGGTGGCCATCGCGTGGTCGCCACTCGCCCAGCTTGCCCTAACCGCGCCACGCGCTGGCTGTCTTGAAGTGGAGGACGCCCTGCTACCCTCCGCACGCTCTCTGCCTCCTCCTTCGCTTCCTCCGCTCGCCCGAAGCGCCAAAGCAGAGCCACCGCCCTGCCTTTGTCCCACTGAGCTCGCGCATGCTCGCCGTCGCATCCTACCTCGCTCCAGCTAGTCAAAAGCTTTGCCTTGCTTAGCTTCACCATCTCCGCCAACTTGTAGCGTCAAATCGACCATAGGTGAGGGCCTCCGGCCATTTCCACCATCGCCCGCCATGATAGGGTCTCGCCGGAGTTGGAGCCCTACGTGGCCGACCACCCCCGGAGCCTTCTCATGTTCCTTTCTCCCTCCCCTTAGCTTCCTCGCGACCCCCTGAAGCTCATACCGAGCTTAGCCGCGCCCTACAGGGCCGGACGTCGCCGGAGCACCGTCGGACCCCGTCGCCGTTTGCCATGCACGTCGCCGTCCTTGCTAGAGTTCGGTAGAGGTTGCAGGAAGGGCATGGTTAGGTGTGGTCCATTGAGGCGAGCATGCTGATGCCCTCGGCCTCACCTAAGTCCTCGCCGCCGGCGAGCAAGCGCGGGTCAACCGCCGCTCCCCTGTTCTGCGGTCTTTGACCGGTCGTTTCCAGTAAGCTCCCTGAGGCGTATTTCTTTGACCGGACACGTCCGGTTAAACTGACCGGACGCAGAATCTTCAGCGTCCGGTCATTTCTAGTAAGCTCCCCGAGACGTA
The DNA here is from genome assembly GCF_019320115.1 of Miscanthus floridulus. Taxonomy (NCBI): domain Eukaryota; kingdom Viridiplantae; phylum Streptophyta; class Magnoliopsida; order Poales; family Poaceae; genus Miscanthus; species Miscanthus floridulus. Next base: position 21,149,628 of record NC_089593.1, on the reverse strand, counting down.
TTTCTTCAACCGGACGCGTCCGGTCTACCTTGACCAGACACAGACCAGCGTCCGGTGCAATACCCTCGGTACTGTGTAGACCCGTTAGTTTGATCGGACGCACGCCGCACGCTGCCAGGGTCTGATGCTTTCAGACCCAGCGTCCGGTCAGTTGACCGACGCCAGCGTCTTCGCGATCAACTTGTTTTCACTTCTAACTTCTTCACCCTTGCTCCAATGTGACAACCACAAGAATTTGCATCCGGCGCAATAGAAAATAGTCATTCCATCTTCCCGAAAGCGACCCATCTCAACCCTACAAACACCATATCCTTTGTAGATGTGCCAACACTACCAAGTGTATCACCTTGTGCACAAGTGTTAGCATATTTTCACAAATATTTTTAAGGGTGTTAGCACTACACTAGATTCTAAATGCATATGCAATGAGTTAGAGCATCTAGTGGCACTTTGATAACCGCATTCCGATACGAGTTTCACTCATCTTAATAGTACGGCTATCTATCCTAAATGTGATCACACTCACTAAGTGTCTTGATCACTAAAACAAAATGGCTCCTACATTTTATACCTTTGCCTTGAGCCTTTTGTTTTTTTCTTCTCTTTCTTCTTTTCCAAGTTTAAGCATTTGACCATCACCATGCCATCACCATTGTCACGATCTTCGCCATTGCTTCATCACTTGGAGTAGTGCTACCTATCTCATAATCATCTTGATAAACTAGGTTAGCACTTAGGGTTTCATTAATTAACCAAAACTAAACTAGAGCTTTCACTAGCCTTCTTCTTTCCTGAAAGGCAAGCCCCGTAGCATATTAAGCCTCCCATGTTTTTATAAATACATTGAGTATCTTTTATTCGTTGATGATGCATTAAGTATAGAAATTGGTTGGAACAAATTGTTGCATTATATATCCATCCTTGTCCAGATATCGCACTGGAATCCTATTTAAGTTTAGGAACGGATTAAATGCTTTAGCCATGCTTAGTGCGGTAGAAGTCAGGTGATTTCCTATCACCTGCGAGCTTTAGGATGAGGTGGATCACGGTTGGCTATATTTGCTATCATGGAAAAGAACCATGTGAATAATAAATTAAGACCAGGTGGGGTCTTATGTAGGTTTGAACATAGTGACTCCATCTACATCGTTTAAGGACCGATATGCTGTACGTCCTTATGTCATGTTGAACACAGCCTAGCACTTAGCTGGCCGGATAAGTCATTCCGACCGCGAAGCCGAGTAGCTCAACTCAGGCTAGGATCCGTGGGGGTTGGATGCATTTTAGAGGAAGTAAGGATGTGTGGAGAGCCATTGGCATAAGTCCAAGGGGAGTCAGGTGCTTAAAATCCTACACTTCCTGGCAGAGTGGTTCTCTGAGAATGTAGGGCGGCCCGGACCCACGTCTTTTCTTTTATTTTTCTCCTGAGTTGTACCAAAGGTGACTTATTTGCGACCCTAACGGGGGAAGCAGGGTTTGTGTTAGGAATAACCCTCCAGCTGGATATGAATCGATTCGAATCATCGTCTCTCCCGGATAGTGAGAACTTGACTGAGCAGCGGTAACGTAGATTCAATTAATTTAACGATATGGGTTAAATGTATGATGATGATAAGGTTGCCATAATGTATACCTGATATGGTTATTAATGTTTGCACCCTAATAAAATGATTGCTTAGTACAGGTGCTAATATAGATGACAGGTTAATGGCTAAAAGTTACTGCTAGTTCATGTTAAGAGTTGATCATTATTACTTATGCTTTTCTGCAAAAAGAAAGTGTCAGCCAGATCCACTAAATTAAGCTATGTATAATCCTTGGTGTTATTTGTTTTGGTTTTTGACGGATAAGTCTAGCTGAGTACATTCTCGTACTCAGGGTTTATTCCCTCTTGTTGTAGATGACCTCCTATATCAGAGATTCTGTAAGTATTGTCTCCACCCGGCGGGTGATGAAGACTAGATCATGGGCATGATCTCCGTTTCTTTTATCCGAATGCTTTTGCGGGTTGTGATCAGCGAACCAGTATTTGTATTTGAACTCGGGTGTATAAGTTAAACTATTTGCTTCCGCGTACTTTACAAGACTTGTTTTGTAATAACGATGACTCTGTGATGATGTAATCTATTTGCAAACGTCTGCGAAATGTTGTAACGTATGATATGTTATGTTGAATTACTGTGATCTTGGTTGTATGTAAGTTGGTTTGAAATCCTTCGAGATTTCAGTTGACTATCGGGTTTATATGGGCTCAAGTTCGAAAATTTGATCGTTTCGATGATTGTTTTTGTACTTGTGCTCTTATAAATTGGTCGGTTCTGTGACAACACCTATATATGAGATCCATTTTGGGTTACAACAAGGCACAACCCAATATATGAGTATCCTCTCTCCTGGAGACTCATTTGCAGAAAGAGTTCTCTTTTGGGTTCTGTTGCCGAGGAAGACAAAAAATAGATACGGAACTCTTTATCTATAGCGCTACCAAACGTGAAATAGATCTCATATTTTAGGTAATGTTGTTGAAGATAGACTTATAAGCCCGATGGCTTGACCTTAACAGATTGAGAGAATTCTGTATTTGGCACTAAAACAAATCACTCTTCCGTATTTAGCACTAGAAATTTTGAACTTTCTTATCTAGCATCAACTTGAAAATTTCTTTTGTATATGGCACTTTCGTCCAATTTAGCCATCCATCCATTTGTTGACTTCATCGACCATGTCAGTTTTTGTTGATAAGTACCAAAATGCTGTCACTCTCCCACCTCCACCCCCTCACGTCCACCACCGCGCCGCACCACCAGTGCACGCCCCGCGCCGTCGCCACCGCTCCTGCCGCCTTTCCTCACAAAGCTCAGTAGCTTCTTGAGCCCCTTGGACAGGTCCCTATGCGAGTCGGAGAACATCGCCGTTGGCCTCTCCGGGCTGCCCCACCGCTTCCTCGCCCACGCCTGCGGCGAGGCCAGCGCCGCCGTCTCGAACGGTAGCTCCGACACGGACCGGACGTGGCGCGGTGCCTAGGTGTGCGCGTGGGCGTGGCTGAGCTCCTGCTGCTGGGGCAGCGGCCTCGGGGTGATGGCCATGTCGAGGGTCGGCAGGTCATGCACCCGCGTCGTCCGCAGCCTGGTCGGCGCGGCCGCGCCGCCGGTGCCCGTGTCGCGTTTTAGGAACGTCCTCGGCGTGGCGTACTCGCCGAACTCGGCGAGCACGCCGAGGCTGTTCCGCCTTTGGTGGTGCGACGACGGCCTTGTCGGGCTCCCTGTCGCGTCTCCGCCGCCTCTCACCGTCGTGCTCCTCGGCAGCGCCGCGCCGGCAACTTCCTTTCTCGGGGTGCTTGGGATGGACGACACGGTCGGCGTCCTCTTCGCCGGGGCGATGACCAGCCGCGGCGTGGCGCCCACCTCCTGCGTGTCGTGAGCCACGCACCGGAGCGCACTACGTGAGCTCATCGGCGTGGTGTGTCCCGCCCCCGCGGCGCGCACGCCCCGAGGTTGCTGAGCCTTATTATTCGCCGGTTGCTGCTGCTGCTCGGCCGACGCGGCCACACGCCTGGCGTCGCGCCGACGTATGTAGGTGTCGTACTGCCTACCGCGGCAGGTGCTGCCGCCCCCCGGCGTCTCAACCCCGTCCGCGAAAGCGAAACCCGCGTCGTCCCCATCCCCACGCGCGGCGCGCAGGAGCTTGTACGCCGCGAGCTGCAGCTCCAGCTCGTGCAGCTTCGCCCACAGCGCGTCGTGGTGGGTCGCCATCATCACCACACCGCGCGAACGAGAGAGAGAGCAACTCCAGCTCGTGCCTGCCAACTCCAGCACTCACCGAACTCGGTGAGCACGCCGAGGCTGTTCCGCTTCTGGTGGTGCGACGACGGCCTCACCGGGCTCACTGTCGCGCCGCCGCCGCCGCCTCGCTCCTCGGCAGCCGGGGAGGTGGAGGGGGAGGAGGAGGGGGAGGGGGAGGAGGAGGACCCTGCCGCCTCGCGGCTCGGCGTCACGGTGGTGCAGCTCCAGTACGCCGCGATGCAGGTGGTGGAGACCGAGTCCGGCAGGGCGCGCGTGGAGCTCGAGCTGGAGCGCGCCAGGAAGAAGGCGACCGGGGAGGTGGAGGGGGAGGAGGACCCTGCCGCCTCACGGCCCGGCATCACGGTGGTGCGGCTCCAGTACGACGAGGTCGCCGAGGCGACCACCGTCTTCATGCTGCCGGTGCTCAGGGAGACGGACGACGTCACGGCCATGGAGTCGGCGCCCAGGCGGACCAAGACGGACGTGGACCTTGGCATTGTGGAGGTAGACAAGGCGTGTGCGCGGTGGGCTGTGGTGCTCGGATGGGGCCCCGTGGCCGAGGCAGCGGACGACGCCGTTCATCATCGAGCTGGCCGACGGCCGGAGGCTGCCGTGGCGGACGGACGAGTGCTGGTCATTGTCAACACGTTGCTGGTAAGGGTATATATGTCATTTTAGGTGGCACTTGACACCGTTACTCCATCAAATGGACGGAAGTGCCATTTACAGAAAGAATTTTCAAGTTGATGCTAGATAAAAAAGTTTAAAATTTTCAATGCTAAATATGGAAGAGTGATTTGTTTCGGTGCCAAATACTAACATTCAATTACTAACATTCAATGGACTCTTCGACCAGATCAAAAAATGTGATAACATGTCAGCCTCGGGACATCTTGTTTGGGTCCAGCTTGTCCTCCGTTGTGGTTGCGCTGTCACCCAACTTAGGGCCTGTTCATTTGTGCGTGCTGTACAGTGCCGACAGGCCCTTTAAACTAGTGTAATCCTACCTGTAGTCAATAAATGTCCGGATGGGCCGTGAACTCCTAACCAGACTCTTCTGGAGTTGTGCAGCTCCCGAAACCCTAACCGGGATCCTATATAACAAGGGTAACAATCCTCTTCTCTCGGGAGAAAAGAAAACAATCCATTCTCCTCCAATCCGACCCCCGTCGATGGCGTCCCTCCTGCGGGTCTCCCGTGGCTTTGCTCGCGCCGCCCGCCATGTTGCGGCGCCGGTGGCTCGCTTAGGCTCAGGCGGTGCAGCCCCCTCAGATCTGCCCCGGAGCCACCGCCCGTCCTTCCTCCGCGGTGGTTCCGCCGTCGATGCCCCGCCCCTTGGTAGAGCCATGTCTTCCCACACCGACGCACCGTCACCGTCCGCCTCCGACGTCTCCGGCACCACCGACAAAGGTAATCTTGTATTTTCCTCATCCATCTGGCCAGACGATTTAACTCTACTAGCTAGATAATCCTTGTACTGCGATATTCCACTACTGCAGTACGTATTTATTATTATTAAGTAGGGTAGGTAATCCATTGCAGCTGAATCCAACGTTACAGTATTTTTGAAGATTTATTTAATAGTGCATGGCATGACTGTGTGTGTGGATGAATCTCAGAACAACAACAGTTCATATAGTATTGTATTAGAGGCGAGGTTCACGGTTAGCCTTTTGTTATGAATGGTTATTTTTTAGGATGGAGCAAAAGGGAAATCTCAATTCGATGTCTTATCCACCTCGTATTTGGAGGGCATGTGACATATGCGAGGTTTATTACTTAGGGCCTGTTTGGAACGTAGGAATGGAAAACAGAGGAATAGAAAAAAACACAGGAATAGGATGTAGTATAAAGCGAAAAACCGCAGGAATCTAAAACAGAGGAATACTTGAAGTTTGCTGTTTGGATTGCAGGAAAATTTTGAACATTCACATTTTCCCATGCAAGGAGGAAATAGCCGTTGGGTAAGTTAGCCGTTGGAAAAGGACTTATTTGAGTGTTGCCAAACAACGGTGATATGACAAATTGAGGCCTCTTTTGGAATGGTTTTTTTGTTTTATGTTTTCTATGAAAATCCTATAAAATTGAACTGATTCCTGCATCAATCCTCTGAAATTTCAGCCTTCTAAAGGAGTAGATTGGCCTTCTTGTAGGACAAGATGCCTTAGCTTATTCCGCGATGCTAGTATGGGAGATGACGTACGCCTACACCATCATTGTGCAGTTTGTGGGTTAAATAATTACGGATTACATGCTCAGCTCATGCATTCACACGGTCAAAAAGAGTATTTTGTGGTTTACATTAATTACATGGCGTGTAAATCGGTCTCAATAGCCGTTTTGGCGATAGGAGCCTTTGACCTTGGGATTCCTAGTTACTAGCTGAAGTATTGGACTAACATTTGTTATTTCGAATTTTCTTATATAGGTAACATAATTCAAGGTTTCAAACTCTAGGGAAGAAATGATTCACATCCGGTTAAAAAAGGTGCGCACAACCCTCTCATTTTCATTCTTACTAGAAAATACTCCCTCCATGCTTTAATATACGACGAACTAACCAACGTCATATATTAAGAAATGGATGTAGTATATTATATACCTAGTAATTATAGTTATTTTTGGACATATAAACATGTCATTGCTTTTTTTTTAATCACTGGCCATGTTTGGTATTCTCGAGCAGAGAACATATCCTGTGCTCCAAGTCATTTTCGAGAATATATCCTGTGCTCCAAGTCATTTAGGTGGTCCAATGCTCCCATGCATAAAAAGGCCTATTAAATGTGCATGAAAAATTTCGAAAAAATATATATGGATATATTATGCAATCATCTATATGCATGTAAAATTTGAGCTCAAACAAACATTTGTGGAAGGAGTAACAAAAAAGAGAAATCAGCTATGAATAGTTGCGGGTATAACTGTTCATTTAGTATCCACAATCCGCTACTATTTATGTGCTGATTTCTCTTTTTTGTTTCTCATTGCACAAATTTTTGTTTAGGCTCACAATCCGCTACAATCCGTTTAGGAAACACTGTCAACACGGGGATAAAATCAAAGCTGCGAGTATCTCCGACAGTCCCTAATACAACTTCTCCAGTATAGTGATCTGGGATAGCCTAATATCACTTTTTGATTATTGGGAGAGATGCTGCAGAAACCCAATAATCTCCCCCAAAACATGGGGCCTACTTGTCAGATTATAATTTTTTATTTTCTTTTATCTTTCCTTCTCTCCCGCAGGGTGTTTCTTCCCCGTCCCGTCGATCTCGTATCTCGCGAGGCATGGCACTCTTTGGATCCCCTCCGCCCGCATCCATGGAGCTCCTCGGCCCCCTCCGCCCCTAGGACCTAGCCATGCCTCTCATCCACCCCCTCCGTCCTCGGCTCCTCGGCCATGGTGCTTCTTCCCGGCCGTGAATGAGCTTTGCGAGCACAACAATCGGCGTCGTCCTCCGCCCCAGGATCGAGCGCGATGCTCCGCCCTGATGCCGGCCCCACCGTGCGCCAGCTCCGAGTTGGAGCGTCGCCCGCGCAGATCGGCGCCAAGATTTATCCTCGAGCTGGAGCAGGCGGGTGTCCTCGAGCAGGCACAGACGCGGTCGTGGCGGCCTGCGTTCAGGCTTCTTCCCCGTCCCCGGCGATGGCGCCCGTGGCCACCATCTTGTCATCGTCGTCCCTTTCCTGCGCCGGTAGTTGGAACTCGCACCAAAAGTCTTAGGTATTGGGGGAGGGAGGTTTCCCTCATCTTTGAGGGGTTGGAGGATGGATTTTGAGGGACTGAGAATTTTTTTCTTCTCTTTGAGGTTAGAATGGGGATTTCTGCTGGGTTTCAACTCTAGCCTACCCCAACTTGTTTGGGACTTAAAGACTTTGTTGTTGTTGTTGTTGTTGATTGAGGTTAGAGTGGGGATCTGCTGGAGCTCTCAAATCCCTCAAAATACAGTTTTTTCTCATTGGGGATGGGAATTGGGGGACTGCTGGAGATGCTCTTATCAATACTGACCCATCAGGGATTGTTTGGGTACATACAAATCCACTCCAATATATATGAATTGGGGTAACAATGGACTAATTTTCAAATCAATCCACTCCAATACACATGGATTGATGTAGATTTTGATGCATCCAAACAAGCCCTCCGGTTCTGAAAATCCCTAACATTATAATATAATAGCGTAGGGTTATAGTTAGTTTTCGAGAGGATAAACACACTTGAAGAACCAGTAGAGGTTTGACAATATAAGGAAGGTAGTATAAGTTTTTAGTTTTGCACAGGCTATTGATTCGAGTTTGCAATATTTTAACTCGACTCATTAAACTGCTTCATTTTATCCCTTGTTTAGTTCCTCCCCAAAAGTTTACACCCTATCCCATCGAATGGTTGGACACATGCATGAAGTATTAAATATAGACTAAAAAAATAACTAATTGCATAGTTTGCGACTAATTTGCGAGACGAATCTTTTAAGCCTAATTAGTCCATGATTTGACAATGTGGTGCTACAATAACACATGTGTTAATGACGGATTAATTAGGCTTAATAAATTCGTCTCGCGGTTTATTGATGGATTCTGTAATTTGTTTTTTTATTACTATCCAAACACCCCATGCGACGCCCCATATGACACCTGATGTGACATCCCCAAACTTTACAGCTTGGATTTAAATAAGGCCTTAACGTTGGCACGCAAATATGGAAATTTATATATATATATCCACGTCAGTTGAGCTATGTGTGCAAAACCACCATGGAGATGGTGTATGGACTATAATTAAATGGTATCAGAAGAGCATTAAATGTTAAGCAACACATAATAGTAATAAAACACAATTTGCTAACTTACCTTTGTGTAATCCATGAAAATTCATCAGCACCAACAACAACCACCACTGGCTGAGCAGCAACCACCATCTTTAGAACCCTCTCATCAACATTTCGAGCCCAACAGAAGTTATCAATTGCAATGTTCAAAAAAACGCTAGACGCTAGGCGAACACTAGCCTATGGTTTAGAGTTTCGGAAGTTTAAACGTAGATTAAACGTGATTAAACGTTTTTGTTTTGTTTTTTACTTTTTGTGATGCTGAGAGCAAAATCAGTACTAATAACACAACTAGAAGTAATAACAGTGACCACACCTCTTGCCGCACACTTGTTTTCGACATCAGTTCCTTTCCTCCTTGGTTTCTTGCATTCAACAGCAGCTAACAATCAAAGAGAGACAAGTTAATAATCTGAAAACAGAAAAATCAAATAATCTGAAAACCTCGGCGGCTTCTGGAGCCGCTGCTGTAGTACCAGCAGCAGCTGCAGCTTCGGAAGTCGACATCCTAATCCTAATCCAAGAACAAGAGTAGCATAATAAGGACCAACAAATCAACGCATCATAAGGACTAAAGGAGCTACTGAGGCAGTACACATTCAATCTTAACCCTAAATATCCAATCCAATTCATCAATTGAGTGATTGACATGCAAAAATCAAAATTACAGAGAATGAGCATGGAAAGATGGGGAGAGACCGAGGGAGCACCTAGAGTGTGAAGCTACGGCGAGGACAGATGCGGGTGGTGAAGCAGGGGCAGGGCTGTGCCAGCGACGACGCGAGAAGAAGTGAGGGGCTGTGCCGGCGGCGGCGACCCTTGTGCCTGCGGCCTGCTACTCCAGATGTCGACGACCCTGCTCCTGCGATGGCTCCAGCTGGGGCTCCCCTTGCAACGGCGGCGAGGAGCGACGAGGGCACGAGGCAGGAGGCACCACGGAAGCGGGAGGCGTGGCCTAGGCGAGCCGGCGAGAAATCCTGTGCCTCTCTGTTTTGGCGGAGCCACTCCTGCTCGGGCCCGCGTGCTCTTTCACGCGTCCGCCTGCCCGCGCTCCTGCTCTGTTTCTACGTGGCGCGCACGCCCTTTTTTCCCGCTTTCCCGCTCGTGCGCCGCGCGCTTTCCCGCCCGCAAGCCGCGCGTTTCCCACCCGCCTAAACGCGTTTTCCATCCGTTCCGCACCGATTAAACGTCGCCGCGCGTTTAGGCGAGCGCCTAGGCGCGCACAACGATTAATTGAGCGTTTACCCCCTAAACGAGACGCTGGGTCAAAGTTTAGCGTTTAAACTCGTTTAAACGACGATTAGTTACGTTTTTTTGAACATTGATTAATTGTGACTCATCATAAATCTGTAACACAAAAACAAGAACCGGTGACCATTAGTTAGTTAATGAGGAACTACGGTATCCAGAGAATAATGTGAGATCTTTAGGCATACCTTTGTAGGTCTGATGACTTGATTCTAACACCCTTGGTAAGGATAGCTCGCATAGGAAACTTGCCCTCCCTTAGCTATGATGTATTCGAAGGCTTTATATGGGGAACCACCATCACAGCCCTGGTAGGTCAGGTCACAACAATTGATCAACTGTTGTTCAGACAGTTTCACCAGTTGATTTGTAGTTGATTTTTGTGTATGAAGTTTATCCCTTCCACCGCTGCTGTAGTGGAAAGACCAGCAAGCACCACAGTCACCCTGGTGGGATAATTCAGTTACAGCACCCGCCTCTTTCCAGTCAATAGAGATAGGAAGTTTATCCGGCCCAATTGGTCCAAAGCCAGAGACATTGCTATAACCTACCCTTTCTACACATAAATAATTAAGGTTTGTTTCCTCAAATGAAGAACAACATAGATCATGGTTTTTCAGAAAAAGAGAATAATATTACCAGGAGCAAACTCACCTTGACTAGGTGAAGAATTCAGATCCACCAGAGGATATTTTAGACCAGCAGGTCCAAAGACAGGAATAGAAGATTTGTATCTGCTTTCGCTGAAAAAAAGGTAGCAAGATTTTATCTTTAAATTCTTCCCCACGGCTAAAATTTTCTCTTTCTCTCCTTCTCCAACCAGCTCACAAACAACAAACATAAAAAAACATAATCTTTTGAGGAGAAGAACCATAACGTGACAACCAAACTTACCTAAGAGCATGTTGGCACAGCGAGCCTCCCTTGGTGCCGTAAGGCCTGGATGTGCGAAGCAGGCCAGGGAGGAAGCCCGCTGCGCAATAGCAGCACATCGTAGTCCAAACGTCATGTCTACAATTCAGAATTCAATAACAAACGAATGAAAACACCAACCAAACCGAGGTTAGATGGGGCTATTTCGTTTGTGCCCCTCGACTTATAATTGCACAGGCTGTCTAGGGGCATAAACGAAATGGCTCCATCTAACCTCGGTTTTGTTGGTGTTTTTATTCGTTTGTTATTAAATTCTGAACTGTAGGCATGACGTTTGGACTATGATGTGCTGTTATTGCGTGGCGGGCTTCCTCCCTGGCCCGCTTCGCACATCCAGGCCTTACGGCACCAAGGGAGGCTCGTTGTGCCAACATGCTTTTAGATAAGTTTGGTTATCACATTATGGTTCTTCTCCTCAGAAGGTTATGTTTTTTTATTTTTGTTTGTGAGGTGGTTGGAGAAGGAGAGGAAGAGAAAATTTTAGCTGTGGGGAAGAATTTAAAGATAAAATCTTGCTACCTTTTTTTTTTAGCGAAAGCAGATACAAATCTTCTATTCTTGTCTTTCGACCTGCTGGTTTGGAATATCCTCTGGTGGATCTGAATTCTTCACCTGATCAAGGTGAGTTTGCTCCTGGTAAAATATTATTCTCTTTTTCTAAAAAACCATGCTCTATGCTGTTGTTTATTTGAGGAAACAAACCTTAATTATTTCTGTGTAGGAAGGGTAGTTTATAGCACTGCCTCTGGCTTTGAATCAATTGGGCCGGATGGACTTCCTATCTCTGTTGACTGGAGAGAGGCGGGTGCTGTAACTGAAGCATCCCACCAGGGTGATTGTGGTGCTTGCTGGTCTTTTGCCACTACAGCAGCAGTGGAAGGGATAAACTTCATACACACAAATCAAATGGTGAAACTGTCTGAACAACAGTTGATCGATTGTTGTGACCTGACTTGCCAGGGCTGTGATGGTGGTTCCCCATATAAAGCCTTCGAATACATCATAGCTAATGGAGGACAAGTTCCGTATGCGAGCTATCCTTACCAGGGGTGTCAGAAAAGTCATCAGACCTACAAAGGTATGCCCAAAGATCTCACATTATTCTCTGGATAACATAGTTCCTCATTAACTAACTAATGATCACCGGTTCTTGTTTTTGTGTTACAGCTTTGTGACGAGTCATAATTGATAATTTCTGCTGGGCTCGAAATGTTGATGAGAGGGTTCTAAAGATGGTGGTTGCTGCTCAGCCAGTGGTGGTTGTTGGTGCTGATGAATTTTTCATGGATTACACAGAGGTAAGTTAGCAAATTCTGTTTTATTACTATGATGTGTTGCTCAACATTTAATGCTCTTCTGATAACATTTAATTATAGTCCATACACCATCTCCATAGTGGTTTTGCACACATTGCTCAACTGACGTGGATCCAACGTGGATGTATCGGCTCAGCTGATTAAATCATTCTCTCCCTCTCTCTCGGTTGAAACAAAAAATTCCCATTCTGTGCTGCTCACTGGCATTGCTCAGCGATCTCACCGGCCACCAAATCCCAATCATTTCCGTTCTTGAGCTGTGCTTTTGTTCTTCTAATCAATCTTCTGTAGACTAAAAAATGATCTACTTATTAGAATCAAACTTAATTTACTCGATCTTGACTGATCCAAGAAATCCACCACGTTGCTTTCTTACGGCAATGACAAATGATGCTGCAGCTAGACTAAGTGTCTAAGTTGGCGCTGGAGCTTGCCATCTTGCTGTGAGCTGAACAGCTCGAGCTGGCCATAACGCGATTTGGGGCTGTGCAGCGTGATTGCTGGTGCTGGAGAGTGATTTGGTGCGGGTGGTTGGGAATTTAAGGTGCAGCCGGTGAGATTGTAGAGCAGCGCCAGCGCGAGCAGCACAAAATGGAGAATTTTGTGTTCAATAGAGGGGAGAAACATGTAATCAGCAGTGTTACGTGGACACGGGTGCGGGTGTCGGAGTCCGACTCAGGTGCGGGTGTCTGATTCGGCTAATCTCAAAAAATAGGATTCGGGGATTCGTCTAATATATTTATTTATTTTTAAAATTTCAAATAAAAAGGCAAATATTCAAGTTTACATCCAAAAAGCATCAAACCAGCAAGTAATCAGCGTAGTGAAATGTTGAAATACTCACAGTGAACACTGAATATATGAGATTAGATCATGTCTTTGATGACATCCAGAAAGATCAGTAGTTCAGTACATGACATCCCAACTTTGCATCATCAATAGGATTCCTGTTTCCATTCTTGTGAACAATTTCACAAACTTGTTCTATCATGCAGTCCCACTTTTCATAAACCAAGTGCAGCATTGGCGTATCTGTGTCAGTTTTTCTTAGCAATTTCACAATTGGAATTGTGAAACTGATAAGGAAATCAATTCTTTCCCATCACTGATCATCGACAAGCATCAACTTGATCTTCCTTGCCTTCTCTGCATCATCATCTTTTAGAAATCTCCAATTGGGATCAACTACCATTTGACATAGTGCCTCTCTGACCTCTCGAATACGCTTTACCAAGATGAGAGTTGATGCAAACTTTCAGCAACACTGAGCAGCCTCAATGAACTAATCAGATGAGTTAGCAATAAGACACCCATGTTGGATTCTTATCAGCTGAGCCACCTGTGCAAAACCGCTATGGAGAGGGTGTATGGACTGAAAATGAATGGTATTTAAAGACAAGGGACTAAAATTAACCGGTATAAGAGATGAGGGACAACAATTAAACCACAGAAAGAGTCGAGGGACCAAAGTTGGACTTAATTCTTTATTTTTTTTATAAGTTTGCTCTTGGTACTTTGTCTTGGGGCTCTTGGCACCTTTCATATATTGGTTTCCTATGTAACTTGACTCAACTGTTTGGAGGTATTGCTGCAGTTTTCAATGAACTTCAAAATTGTTTTCAAAGCCATACATTTTATTTCTTTTTGTACGGAAAAACACTGAATTTCTAATGACAACTATGTAATTATGTTGTAGGGAGTTTTGGATGGTAAGAACTACACGTGGAAAGAGCTCTTTACCATTGGCCATTATGCTGTGGTCGTTGGCTATGGGGAAACAGACCTGGGTGAGCTTTTTTGGCTCATAAAAAACTCACATGGGTTAGAGTTTGGTCAAGATGGCTACATTATGGTGGCACGTGAAACTGGGAAGCGTGGTGGAGCCTTTGGGATTACAAGGCTTGTCTTGTATCCCGTGAAGAACTCTCCGAACAACCCTTCGTGTGTTGTCCGGACAGACCTGTATCTCAGAGGGCTGTGCAGGATGCGTTGGGGCCCATGAGACCACCACTGAAGGGCAGGTGCTGATCACATTCAGCTGTGCCAGTGACTGCACGCTTGTGGAACATTGACTGTTGGATGCATGGCAAGAGCATCTTTTTTGTATAGTGTAGGTATAAATGCATGGGGTGTGACCTCTGTGGTCAGCATGATGGCGGTTCACGGCTGTCTTTGGGATTGGTAGGAACTGGCTTGCTTAACTTTGGCTACTGCTGCAAGCTATCATATTGACCTGCTTGGCTTTGAATTCATGTTCCCAGTGAAGCTGGGCTCTTTACTTTTATGTCTACTGTGCAACGTTTGCCGGTGATTTGTCAACTGTTTTTTTTTAAATTATTGCAGGGGCTAGAGTGACGTCATTGTGCGGGGCGTGTCATTCTGTTAGACTATCTTTAACAATGGCACTCAAAATACGAGACCCATTCTTAGCGCTACAGGCAAAAAGGTTGTGCCTCTCCTGACGCCTAGATTTTGGTTCTCTCTCCTGACATCCAAAATAGAAATGCGATACAGTACTGTTGGTGACCTATTTTTGATTTGGGTGCTGTTATAGGTTACCTGTTGGAGAAAGTCTTATCGGGACAGAGTGAATGGAGAACTGTTGCAGCCGGCAAATATAACTTGCAGGCACACGAACAAAGTCAGGCTAGGCCTACACATTTTTGTCCACCCATTGATCGTCGCGTTGTATCAACCTTGCTCAGGCCGTCAGGCGACACCAGCCTGAGACTTGCGGCCAGCAGGCCCCACACCTCTGTGCTCGCCGCCGTTATAGACTGGAAGTCTGGGTCGTTGGTCGTACACCAGTATACTACTGTATAAGCAGATTTGGAAGTATAGGCCCCATTTGGTCCATCTCCAGTTCTCCACACGATCACATCAGGCTGATCAGTGAAAACCAATTGTGCTCTAGGAGGATCCCTTAAACTGTATACTACTCACTGATCAGATCTGTAGTGCTCAACGCAAATCCGTAACAGCGACACAGTGCTGACTACCTCAACAAGTCAACAACCTCGGTTCTATTCACGACAGATTTCTCATTCCAGGAGGACTACTCTCTCTTGAACATCAAGTGCAGGTACATGACCAACATTTGCTCTGCTCTCTCAAGTGGCGTTGCTCTACTGTGTTTTGCCACCGATGCACATGATGCCCATAAGGTGTTTGAGAAATGCCCACTCAAAGTGCAGTCATGCTAGAGCCACTGCATGCTAATTTGGTTGACAAGGGACAATGGCCACCTGCTATAAGAGATCACCACACCTCGATCATTGACACCACGGAGCTGTCCTCATGGCCTGCATTCAGTTTGGGAAGGGTCATTGTGAAACAAGAACCACCATGGCCACCACCTCTGCAGTGTGAGATGCAATATGGTGTGCACCTGAGGCAACCATGGCCACCGCCAATACACCTTGAGATGAAAGGTGATGGAGTCAAACTACTGCGATCAATACTATGGACATCTTCCAGTTGTTATGCAATTGTTGTGAAACCAAAGAAACCACTGGCAGTGATTACTGCTGTTTCCATTACTAGAGTTTCTACATGGATATTGCTCCAAAGATATGCTCAGGTACGGTCTACCAAGTGCTCTGTCGCAGGAACAGATTCAGACTCCTGATCATGACCTTTGTTCAAAATCCTATGCCACTACTGCAATTAGTCAGAACAGGATATCTGCAGCTGTTTATTGGAGCTAGCCTTGTTAGTTGTTACTAGTCTTTACCAATTGATTGACGGCTATAAGCAGCTACCAGCACCATGGAATAGCAATTGCATTTTGAAGAGGCTCATTTTGGTCTTGATCTATCTCTGCAAGATACACCGGAAATTACTTAAGGTAACAAATACAACTGTGAAATATATCTCAATTTATCCATACAAGTTTCATCATTTCAAGCAATGGCCACGTGCTACTAGTGCTCAAAGCATTGCTGTCGATAGTGGCCTTAGGCTAAAAGCAATGTCGATGATTCAGTTTTACACGGTGCCTAACCTACTAGCCACAGAATCATTATTTTCAATCAGTTTAGAGCATCACAGTGAGCTGCACATATTTCCTGATCATGTGGATAGTGAGCGATTCTTGCTCCTATACTGTGGCATCGAAGATGATTGTGTTCTCAAATTTTCACAATTCAACATTCAAGATGAGTTAGATGGAGGTATACTATCGATCAACATTTTGTTGGTTCAGAAGCAACAACATTTTGCCAATGATTGACAGGCTAAAACATAAAATGATTGATATCTTGGACTGCAACATAAATTTATCTTCAATTCAGCAACCATTTGTTCAGTTATGTTATGAGAGGTTCGGTTTGAAGAGTTCGGTATATTGGCTTGAGTTCCTTCTAGTTGCAGCACAAGTTACTAAAGTCAAATGTGAGCTTATTCAGATGAAACTTCATGGCACAGTGCTTATTCTCAAGTGGCCAGCTGGTTGGGATTTGGGAACATAGCTCAAATAGTAGAGTTGTTATTGCAAAGTTTTCCAGTCTATATATATGGTGAGCTATTGCTGCAGTTCATGATAAAATGTTCTATGCAACCTGGGCCAATTATTGATGAACAGTCAATTGTCTACATCATAGGAGGGGATCAGGTTAGTGTATTATGTCAGTGGGAGATTCTTCTATTTCAAGAATTGGCAATTAATCGAAGGGATAAATTGTTACATGACACGGTGATATATGGTCAGTTTAGTAGTAATAAGCGGGTGCTTAAGCAAATCATGTTGATAAGTTCTGAAATCATGATTGGTGGGAAGTTCTGTCACACCCAAAATTTCTATTTTGGGGATGTGAATAATTAACACAAATAAATTAATGATTTTCTTAATTTTTAAATTTTTGGCCAATTTCTAGTTCATTTTCACATTTTAAATTATGATTTTCAAAACAAAATTATTTTCTAAACAAATGAAGTAAATATAGGTTATGTAATAGATTGATGCATTCATGATGTGTAGCTTGCATTAGGATTTATTGTTTGAAAATTGAATTTGAAAAAAAAAACATTAGAACAAAGTTTGAAAATTGTTTGAAAAAAATCCTTTGTTTGGGCCTATTTTTTTTCTCCTGCTTTCCCCTTCCTTTTCTCCTTTTCTTGGCCCAACCATATCCTTCCCTCAGCAAGACGGCCTTAGGCCCCCCTTCCTGGCCTGCCCCGCGGGCCTAGCCCTGGCCCGTTTGCCCCTCCCTTGGCCGCTCCCGCGCCCCCCTTTCCCTTGGCGCCTAGGCCGCGAGCCCCACCCGTCGGCCCGTCTCCCCCACGCCAGCCCCGCCAGCCCGCCTCCTCCCCTTTTAGCCCAGCCCGACCATTCCCCCCTCT
Organism: Miscanthus floridulus; assembly: GCF_019320115.1. NCBI lineage: Eukaryota > Viridiplantae > Streptophyta > Magnoliopsida > Poales > Poaceae > Miscanthus > Miscanthus floridulus. Next base: position 21,132,177 of record NC_089593.1, on the reverse strand, counting down.
CCCTACTTGGGCCTCGGCAGCCTAGCTGAAAAGTCCTAATTTGATTTTGGATAATTGATGAAACCTAATAAGTATACTAACTTTTGTCATTAGTGATGTACATGAGCTAGGTTGGTACACACCAAGTGATGGAGCTAGTTGATGGTCATGGTGAAGGTGATGACCAAAAGATGGATCAAGTGCTCTACATTTGGAAAAGAAGAAAGAGAAAAATAAAAACCAATAATGATCAAGGCAAAGGTATCAATAGGGTTTTTGTTTTGCCACTCAATACACTATAGAGGGTGTGAGTGGGTTTAGGATAGATAGCCATACTATTAAGAGGGAAAAATTAATCGTTTGTGATTGCGGTTATCAAGTGCCACTAGCTGAAGTCATACATGCATTTGCATTAGGACCTAGTGTGCTAACAATTAACCCTTGAAAATATTTTGAAAATATGCTAACACACGTGCACAAAGGTGATAACAATGTGTTTAGCACTTGGGGACAAGGATGAAAAGATTGGAGATTAAAATGAGTTGAAATTGTACTCCGGACTGAGGCGGTTAGGTGGTTCGGACCATCGGCGATGGGTCCAGACCCTAACCCTAGCTGGCGCTGTAGCTCTGGACCCTATGGTGTTGGTCTGGACCCTCGAGGATCAGGGGGTCTGGACCAATGTCTGTCGGTCCGGTTCAAGGGGCTATGGCCACGTGGTCGGACCGAGTCTAGAGGCATTTTGCCCTCTCGGGAGCTCTCTGCATGAAAATCGTCTCCTCTGGACCACAGTGGAGATTGGTCTGGACGGCGCACTGTTGGAGTCTAGATGGGGAGTCCAGAGCACGACTAGAGGGCGCTAAGCGCGACAACGGCTAACTGTGTTTGAACGGGACACGTGGTGGCACATGGTTGGCTGGTGAGAGGGTCTGGACCCTGAGCTAATGGTCCGAACGCCCTGTGAGATAGTCCAGATGGCCCGCAGAGACTAACGGCTAGTTACCCCTTTGGAGGTCTATAAATAGATTGTGGTCGGCTCAAGTTCACTCGCTTGCATGTTTTCATCAGTGATACATCCTTGTGAGCTAAAGCAAATACCTCCCATTCATCTCCTCTATTGATTCACCATCATAGTAAGATTGAGAGTGATCCAAAGTGCATTTGCTTGAGTGATTGCATCTAGTGGTACTTAGGGATCATTCTTCCTGCGGATTTCTTATTACTCTTGGTGGTTGCTACCACCTAGATGGCTTGGAGCAGCGGAGGAGTCTTGATACGTGTTGGTGATCGTTCGTGGCCGTCTCCTAGTGATTTGTGAGGGGTTCTTGGGCTTATTCCCTAACGGAG